>NW_011488980.1:14602-17197 GCF_000754665.1 Bison bison bison
ATGTAAGTGATATCATACATTTGTCTTCCTCTGTCTGACTGACTTCACTCAGTATGACCATCTCTAGGTCCATCCGTGTTGCTGCAAATGGCATTATTTTGTTCTTTTTATGGCTGAGTAGTATTCCATTGCATATATATACCACATCTTCTTTATTAAGAGGCTTTTTCTTGAGCCTACTCCCTTTCTGCATGCAGACCACAGACCTCCTGATTAAACTGTAGCCACTCCTCTTGTGCCCGTGAAAGGTTGTGCTAGGTTTGGGTTTGACAGAGTAAACCCACATATTTTTTTTTTCTTTAACTATACAATACACTAAATAGGAGTTTGTGGCATCATTAGGATAATATGAAGACGCTCATGTAGAAGGTGAGGCTCATGAGCCATTTATTATGAAATTAAGGGGAAAAAGATAACAGAAAATTGAACACAAGCTATCTAGAAGATGCACCCTTCCCTAAGAAGCTATATGGGGTAGAAAACACAGGATCTAAAACTAATGGAAATGAACAGGCAGAAGAAACTGTGGGCAGAAATCTCAGCTAGGTAGCCACTTTAAGTGAAAGCCACAATTCAATTATCCCAGAGGTTTATAGGTTAATTCACTCTACACGACACCCAGATATGGGGAAATGTTCTTCCCCCATTCCAGATGATTCTGTAACTCAGGAAAAAATGCCTGACACACAAACTCCATATATATCATCAATAATGCAAACCCAGGTCCTTGGAAGTTAGAGTTTAAAAGGAAAAGTATCCAACCAACCCTTCTTTCAGTTCATTCTTATGTGTGTGTGTGTGTGTGTGTGTGTGTGTGTGCTGAGAGGACGGCGGGGGAGAACAAGTCTTTGCAGTTTGCTGACCTGGTTTCAGAAAGATGGATAAAGCAATCAGAAAGACAGAGAAGCCAGCAGCTTCCACCTATGAGCTGATGGAAGTTTACTTCTTAAGTGTGAAGAAGTAACAGTGTGAAGCTCTCATATTTACAACTTAAGCTATTATTATGAGTTATTTGTGTAAATGTTTAATATGTTCAAATAGCCTAAGGACCAGGATTTATTGGGGTTTTTCAGTGGGCTTGAGGACTCACATCAGATGAGCAGCAGAAAGAGATTCAACATATTTAAAAGGCAGGTGAATGCAAGAGCTCTAGACTTGGGGTTATAATACTAGCACTTCAGAGGCAGTTTTGTCACTAATAAGCCGTGTGACTTTGGGCAGATTGCCTAACCTTTCTGGGCCTCAGTTCCCCCTTCAGTAAGATCAGGAGGTGGGAAAACCTGATTGCCGGGGCTTCCTCCAACAACTACACTCTGATACAACAAGTCCAAATCTCAAACTTGACATGCCTATTCTCTCTGAAATGCATTTTTACATGTGCCACTGGGCAAATAAGCACCAGGAAGTTTATTAGTTCCTCCCGGTGACTGACAAACCATCAGTTGTGGGGACAGGAAGGTCAACTCATTTCTGGATTCAAGGCCAGTCGACTGTTCTGCCAGCTTTCCAAGGTGACAAGTGCTTGCTGGGAAAGAGAAAGAGGGTCATGCACTGTAGTTATACCCAGAAATCCAAGAATGCGTAAGGTCACCAGCATATCAACAAGCTTTACTTTTTATATGAAGATGACACTGTCATCTTAAGAGCAATAAGATATATGCATTGTGCTATTTAGGAGCCTGGTGGGCTAAGTCCACGGGGTCACACGGACTTAGTGACCAAACAACAATTTCTTTCTAGGCAAGTATATTAGCCAATTCAACCCTTTTGATCTGTCACTTTTACGTTTATATGTGCATGGGTGAATGTGTATATGTACAGAAGAGGACACACGTTCCATGGCAGGGAGGTTAGTGGTATCATTAAAAAGATCTAGGGAAGTTGTGAAGGGGAAGATAGAGAACTGAGATGCTCTTAAATGCTGACTTGTTAAGACTGAGTTTGAAAATCAACAGGGAACCTGAAGACCATATGGTCCAGGTCCTGTTTTCTGTGGCGTTTGAGGTGACCCAAAGCCATGCGGTAACAGGTTCAGGAGGCAGCTGTGGATGTGCGACTGGAGCTCGGGAGGGAGTCCGAGATGCAGGTGAGGGCTGAGGCTGGAAGTGACAGTGAGGGAGGGGTGTATCTCCGAAAGTGGAAGCAGACCACACTGGTCAATAGCTTTTACCAGGGGCCGGTGTGGCTGGGCTTTGTGCTCAGCCCGGGGGAGTCCAGCCGGGGACTGGCTCATGCAGCTGGCTGGCTGGAGACTGAACCCTCTCTCTAATGTCCTAGAGACCCAGAAAGTAGTGGAAATGGATCAACAGGGTCACAGTGATTTCTGAATTAAAAACTGGGTCTGAACACATTAGAGACACCTGAAATAGGCCTATTACAGAAAATCAGGGCTCTGCTGCTGCTCAAATCATAATAAAGACCACTTTATCAAAATACAGCCTTTTACTAGCTGAAAAACTCACCCCCTTCGAATGCAGCCCAAGCAGTTCCACCTGATACTTACTTCCACTATTCAACAAAGGGTCATGGGAAATTTGCAAACATGTTATTAGGGACTCTGTATATCCCATTAGGAAATGATAAAGAATGGCAGTC
>NW_011488980.1:17366-18011 GCF_000754665.1 Bison bison bison
TCCTGAATTGGTTTCACATTTCCTGGATATTATTCTAAAAGATTCTGGACTTTAGATCTCCACCCTCTTAAACAAATCTCTTAAGAAAGGCCCCAGAATAAAAAAGAAAATCCTCCATGTTTATTAGCACACTGAGAAACATTCCATTATATCAGGCAGCTTTTTCTGAGCCTCTTGGCGTGGCTTTTTATTGGTAAGTATTACTGTTTCTGCAAATGTTTAAAACAAACTGAGGGGGTTTTTATTTACACTAATAGGAAGCATCTTACTCTGACTTCCAGTCGCCAGGAGCATGTGAAAAGAAGTGAGCAAACCAGAGGTTAAGACTGTCTGGATGTAGTTCACACCTCTGGTTTTGCCGATGACTCAGATATTTAAATAGATGGCATATAGGTGAATGCCTGTTAAGAATGGGGGCCGGCACTTATAAGATTTAGAAATCAGGACCAGCTGCAGTGGCTAAAATGACAGAAGCTCAGTGTTGGGGGGACTCCCTTTATGCCACGCCTCCTACATGGAACCCCCAAGTTGATGTCACTCATATTTAAAATCTGCTGGGCCAGTTCACACACAGAAAGGCAGGGGAGTGGCAGGAGTCCCAAACCTTAGCCTCCTTAGCAAGGGCCCACCAAACAAAAGCAAGAG
>NW_011488980.1:19479-20407 GCF_000754665.1 Bison bison bison
AAGATGACAGGCAGGTGAGCAAGGGGGAGCTTTGGAGGCCATGAGATGGGTCGGCACTAAGGAAGCCATGTGGTGGACTTGACTCTTACAAGGCCCGGGCAGTTGCCCTGAGATACAATTCAAGTCTTTGGCCCATTGGCTTCTTATCCAGCACATCGCTTCATCCGTGTCTGCTTTTGACCACAAGGGGGACTAAGTGAGAAAGCACAGTCCCACCTAAATCCATCACCACTAATGGAAACATAAATCAAAGCCCAGCATCCTGTAACTCCATGACTATAATTGATGATTGCGAGTTGAGAGAATAAGCAGTGCTTATATCAGCAAGATTTCTCTTAAAAAAAAAAATGTACTACAGCAGGGGGTGGGGGAGACAAGCGCTTACTATGTGCTGGGCATGGGCACGAGGCTAAGTGCTTTAATGCTTTATCTAGCTCAATCCTCCTAATAACTCTATGAAACTAGCCTGAGGTGGTCACTGCCAAGTGGCAGAATAGGTACTCACAGTCCTGGCCCTCAACCATTGCCTTCCCTGCACGTCCTCTTAAGCGGCCTGCTTAAGTTTCTTTCTCCCAAACTCTCCACACTTAACAAAGAAAAGCTCACAAGCCAGTATCCTGCATCCTGGCACAGAGGCCAGGGTGGATTCTCAACCCTGAGAATTTGGCTGCCACAATTAAAAACTCAAATCCGCAGGCTGGTTTCCAATTTATTTATCTAAAAAATGCTGTCCATTATTTCTCCCATTTCAAGCAGGAAAAGCTAGAGAAATGGAAACATGTTCTGTTCCAGCTACAGCTTGATACTTTAAAAAACAGGAGTTGGGGGGGAAACAGATGTGTAGATGGGAATGAACCAGAAAGGTTAACAATCACAAACGGCAGATACAAATCTACATACTGACCAATCTGAAGAAACAGTAAAGCTT
>NW_011488980.1:20507-20997 GCF_000754665.1 Bison bison bison
TTTTTTTTTTTTTTCAAAAGTGAAAACATTATTTGCACAATTTCTATATGGGATCATCATCTTTCAAACATCTACACCTATCCATGTGCCTTATACATACAGGTAAAAAGGAAATGAAACTGGAAGTCAGTCAGTGAAGAAATCCCTGAAAGCCTGTGCTCTAAGTGTTGATGGGGGTGGAGGTGGTGGGGTGTTAGAGGGAACTCATGCCTCTTTGCAGGTGAAATTGGATAAGACATCATGCCAGAGGACCTAGTATTAAATGAGTAAAAACATCATCTGTGGGAGAAATGTGTGTGTGGTATTCAATAACAAGATTCTTACATCAATGATGAGATGGTGTTGTCCTCTTAGCGGTCCTAACTCCCTCCTGAGATGATTTATGGGGGAAGAAAAAACCCACTTCTATTAGTGATGTAAGTAATTTTCAACATCAAATATCTACACTGCACACACCAAATAAGACACACAGAGAGGGGGCTTCCAATGG
>NW_011488980.1:21668-22149 GCF_000754665.1 Bison bison bison
GACAGCTACAGTCCATGGGGTCGCAAAGAGTCGGACATGACTGAGCACGCACACACTGTGCTCTCTATATAGGGTTGTCACATTTACTATTCATCTGTCTTGCAGATAAAAAGCAGGCTGTGAAAACTTAGGCTCTGAAAGGTTCAGCAATGTACTCAAAGCCACAAAGCTAAGTGGTACAGGCCTGAGTTAAATTCATCTCTGTCCTACCTCAAGGCAGTTTCCCAACCATCACCATCTCTGCCTCCTGTGTGGGCCACCTTCTAGAGCAGGGGTCCTCTTGGCCCAATATTACCCAGTCCTTGGTCCTCCCCTCTAGGTGGGTGAGTGATGGAAAGAGAAGCCTGTTTTTCTTTACACTGCCCCAGTGCACCTTAAGAGGGCATGATGAGAAAACCAGCTTTCTGAATCAATTTCCATGAGCTCTTTACGCAATTTCTAATGTTCAACGTGCAGGAAATATGGGGAAGGGCAGGGATGG
>NW_011488980.1:24917-25460 GCF_000754665.1 Bison bison bison
GGACTTCTAAGATCACTCATTCAAGTCTCTGCTCCTCCATGGGCCCTTCCCTAGTGACTCTTTAAAGTGAGAACCCTGGTCCTCCAGCATTCCTCACTTCCTTCTTTCCCTGCTTTATTTTTCTCCACTGTACTTATCTCCTTTGAACCCTGCTTAATTTATTCTTTTTTTTTTTTAACCACATCACACAGCATGCAGGATCTTAGTTCCCCAACCAGGAATCAAATCTGCACTTCCTGTGAGCTGGGCAACACACTGATCAGCTTGGCCTTCCCCTTCCTCAGGGAACAAAGCAGAGGGGCTGCAACGCAGTCTACCTGCTTGGTCTCGCTTTAGACACTCTATAATGTGTGCAGCACCAGGACATTCTGGGGGAAGAAAAACCAAGTCACTGCCTCTTGAGAGAGTGCCATCACCAGCATAAGCCTTTGCCCAGAAGAGGCCCTGGGATAACCTCAGTAGGGCAGCCAGAATCAGCTTACATGAGCATTAAGTCTTGACCCCCTAGCTGAGGTGCCTGGTGGGGAGCGTACACGGTTGGCA
>NW_011488981.1:0-258 GCF_000754665.1 Bison bison bison
AGGTTATTTTACACTATATCTCATGTGATATTTCTTTTCAGTAAATAGTTGTTGTTTAGAATGTATATATCTATATCCCTGATTATGTCTAAAGGGCACATGGAAAGTCAGCAGAAAAATGCATATGCCTGAAACACCAAATGCTATGCATATAGTCCCCTTCTACAATGCTATCAAGTCAACTACCCTCCCTTAGAACTTTTACAGATGCCCTCTTAGAAGCAAAGTATCCATGATGTTTTAGAAAGCAAGGAAATA
>NW_011488981.1:548-995 GCF_000754665.1 Bison bison bison
CTACCAACAGTACATAAGAGTTCCCTTTTCTCCACATCCTCACTGCTTATTTTTTGTCTTTCTAATAATAGTCATTCTAACACATTCTATCTCATTGTGGTTTGATTGGCATTTCCCTGGTGATTAATGATATTGAGCATCTTTTCATGTACATGTTGGCTGTTTGTATGTCTTCTTTGGAAAAATGTTATTTGGCTCTTCTGCCCATTTTTTTAATTGGATTATATAACTATCTTATGGCAGTAGTTTTTAACTACCAATATGTTGGGAAAGAATGGTAAGATAACAAAAAGTTTCACTTTGAAAAGTGAATGCTGTAGCTACTGCTGCTGCTAAGTTGCTTCAGTCGTGTCCGACTCTGTGCGACCCCATAGACGACAGCCCACCAGGCTTCCCCATCCCTGGGATTCTCTAGGCAAGAACACTGGAGTGGGTTGCCATTTCCTT
>NW_011488981.1:1095-1831 GCF_000754665.1 Bison bison bison
GCGAGTTTGATCCCTGGGTTGGGAAGATGTTGGGAAGATCTCTTTGGGGGGGAAATGGCAAGCCATTTCAGTATTCTTGCAGGGAAAATCCCATGGACAGAGGAGATTGGTGGGCTGTAATCCATAAGGTCACAAAGTGTTGGACACGACTGAGCAAGCAAGCACACACACACACACACACACACACACGCACACACCCATCCCACAATTTCTTTATCCATTAATCTATTGGTGGACATTTAAGTTGTTTCCATGCCTTGACTATGTAGATGATGCAGCAGTGATCATGAGAGAGCAAATGTCTTTTCAAGTTAGTGTTTTTATTTTCTTCAAATTGTTGTTCAATTGGCAAGTTGTGTCTGACTCCTCGTGACTCCATGGACTGTAGCATGCCAGGCTTCCCTGTTCTCACCGTCTCCTGGAGTTTGCCCAAGTTCATGTCCATTGCATCAGTGATGCCATCCAACCATCTCATCCTCTGTCTTCGTCTTCTCCTTCTGCCTTCAATCTTTCCCAGCATCAGGGTCCTTTTCAATGAGTTGGATCTTCGCATCAGATGGCTGGAGTACTGGAGCTTCAGCTTCAGTATCCATCCTTCCAATGAATATTCAGGGTTGATTTCCTTTAAGATTGACTGGTTTGATCTCCCTGCTGTCCAAGGGACTCTGAATAGTCTTCTCCAGCACCACAGTTCAAAAGCATCAATTCTTCAGTGCTCTGCCTTCTTTATGGTCCA
>NW_011488981.1:1931-2573 GCF_000754665.1 Bison bison bison
GGTTGTTGATATTTCTCCCAGCAATCTTTTTTTTTTTCTCTTCTGGCAGTCTTTATTTCCAACTTGTGACTCCTCCAGCCCACGTGATGTGCTCTGCATATAAGTTAAATAAACAGGGTGACAATAAACAGCCTTATACTCCTTTCTCAATCCTGAACCAGTCAGTTGTTCCATACAAGGTTCCAACTGTTGCTACTTGATTGGCATACAGGTTTTTCAGGAGACAGGTAAAATGGTCTGGTATTCCCATTTCTTTAAGAGTTTCCCATAGTTTATTATGATCCACACAGTCAAAGCTTTTAGCGGAGTCAATGAAACATAAATAAATGTTTTCTGGAATTCCCTTGCTTTCTCTATGATCCAGTGAATGTTGGCAATTTGACCTCTGGTTTCTCTGCCTTTTCTAAATCAAGCTTGTACATCTGGAAGTTCTTGGTTCACGTATCCTATCATGCAAGATTTTGAGTATAACCTTACTAGCATGGGAGATGAGTGCAATTGTCCGATAGTTTGAATATTCATTTGTACTGCCCTTCTTGGGAATTGGGATGAGGATTTCTTTGGATAAATACCCAGAAGTGAACTTAGTGGATCATAAGGTAGTTCTGTTTTTAATTTCTGAGTAACATCCATACTGTTTTC
>NW_011488981.1:2673-3135 GCF_000754665.1 Bison bison bison
AAGCATCAATTCTTCGGCACTCAACTTTCTTTATGGTCCAACTCTTACATCCATACATGACTATTGGAAAAACCATAGCTTTGACTAGACAGACCTTTGTTGGCAAAGTAATGTATCTGCTTTTTAATATGCTTTCTAGGTTTGTCATAGCTTTTCTTCCAAGGATCAAGCGTCTTTTAATTTCATGGCTGCGGTCACCATCTGCAGTGATTTTGGAGCCCAAGAAAATATTCTCTCACTGTTTGCATTGTTTTCCCATCTATTTTCCATGAAGTGATGGAACTTGATGCCATGATCTTCTTTTTTTGAATGTTGAGTTGAATGTTGAATGTTGAGCCAGCTTTTTCACTCTCCTCTTTCACCTTCGTCAAGAGGCTCTTTAGTTCCTCTTCACTTTCTGCCATAAGTGTGGTGTCATCTGCATATCTGAGGTTATTGATATTTCTCCTGGCAATCTTGATT
>NW_011488981.1:3235-3578 GCF_000754665.1 Bison bison bison
CAGTCGTGTCCGACTCTGTGCGACCCCATAGACGACAGCCCACCAGGCTTCCCCATCCCTGGGATTCTCTAGGCAAGAACACTGGAGTGGGTTGCCATTTCCTTCTCCATGAAAAGTGAATAAAGTAGATTTAAAAAATAATGTCAGGCTGGCATAGATCTGGAAAATACCTATATGAGGATAATATCAGTTGAAGCTGACTCTGAAATGACATAGATGACAGAAGTAATGGCTTTCTGTTACTGTTGTTCAGTCACTCAGTCTTGTCCGACTCTTTGTGACATGATGGACTGCAGCACGCCAGGCCTACCTGTCCTGCACTATCTCCTGGAGCTTGCTCAAA
>NW_011488981.1:4755-7823 GCF_000754665.1 Bison bison bison
TATGTCTACATTACCAGTCCTTAGGCTCCATATCTACATAATCAAGTAGTTAATTTCTTCCATTTGGTGGTGGTATTTAGCATCTGAAAAACTCAGGAAATATGCATGCTGCTCCTGCTGCTGCTGCTAAGTCGCTTCAGTAGTGTCCGACTCTGTGCGATCCCATAGATGGAAGCCAACCAGGCTCCCCCATCCCTGGCATTCTCTAGGCAAGAGTACTGGAGTGGGCTGCCATTTGCTTCTCCAATGCATGAAAGTGAAAAGTGAAAGTAAAGTCGCTCAGTCGGGTCCGACTCTTAGCGACCCCATGGACTGCAGCCTACCAGGCTCCTCTGTCCATGGGATTTTCCAGGCAAGAGTACTGGAGTAGGGTATCGTTGCCTTCTCTGGAAATATGCATGAGGTACTGTTTTTTGGGTACTTCAAAGAGGAGCTAAAGCAGGAGTATATGGGGTGGGGTCTGTCCTAGGAAGGCCACATGAGATCCTGCTTGGAGTTGGTTATTTAGTGTCCCACTCTTTTGTGACCATATGGACTGTAGCCTCCAGTCTCCTTTGTCCATAGGATTCTCCAGGCAAGAATACTGGAGTGGGTGGCCATGCCCTCCTCCAGGGGATCTTTCCAAGCCAGGGATCAAACCCACATCTCCTGCATTGGTAGGCTGGTTCTTTACCTGCTAGTTATATTGCCATATACTTCATTGATTGCATGAAGTATAGTTTATTTAGCTAATCTCTTACGTATAGGTATTCAGATTCTTTCTAGTGTTCCAACTGCTAACAAGGCTACAATGAATACATTTGTGTATATAAAGTTTTATATTGTTGAAGATGTATCTATAGGGTAGATACTCGTATAAGAGTTATTAATTGATTTTGCTGTTTTAAGTATTGCCAAATATCCTTCCAAAATGATTGTACAGTTTGCATTTGTACCAGCCATGTGCGAGAGAGCCTATGTCCTCACAGCTTCACCAACTGAATGCGTTTTCCTTATACATAATATATACATGAATGTGCATGTATGTTTGTATTTGTTTTAAGCAAATGTAGGATCTTATCAAACATGCTGTTTATATTTTTTGCATTTAAAAATAAACCATGGTTATAAGTACATATATATTCATACATTAGATATGTATACATGCTTCTATTTGCAGTGGCTTCTTACTTTTCCTTTATATGTGTTTACCATATTCAACCAAGGATCTCTTAAACTTTTTTCAGTCTTTTCACTATCATATACAGTGGTGTGGTTATTTTGGAATAGTTGTAAATTCACATAGTTGTAAGAAATAATAAAGAGAGAGCCCATGTATTGTTTACCCAGTTTTTACCAATTGTAACTTTTTGCAAAACTTGAGGAAACAAAACAAGGATTGACATTGGTACAGCCCATTGTTCTTATTCAGATTTCCCAATTTTCAAATGTTAAAAATACTGCCAATCTGGTGAGGAATGACATCCCAGTGTTTTTTAAACTTGCATTAAAAAAATTTTGGGGTTTGAACTTTTTCTCATTTAAGTGTCATTTTTATAGGTTTTTTTGTTTTGCAAGTAGTTGTTTCTTTTCTTCTCATTTATTTATTGGGCTTTTGGTTATTTTTGGCTGCAATTTCAAGTAATTATTTATATGTTTAAAGGGATAAATTACAAATATTTTCTCCAAGTTTGTCTTTTTTTCAATTTAGATATCATTTACAAATAATTAAAAATTGACAGTGCCATAGTTTTATTGCAGTATGTTTTATTTATTCATTCACTTACCAAAGGACTTTTTGATGTCTTCAGTTTGTGCCTCAATGAATATTTGGATACTAGTTTTGGTATAGAGATATATTTTGATTTTTACCTTTGGGAAATACCTAGAAGTAAGATTACTGGGTCATGTAGTAAGAGTATATTTATCCTTATAAGAGACTGACAGTTTTCTAAAAAAAAAAACTTTACCATTTTAGGTTTCTACCTGAAATATATGAGAGTTTCCATCCTCACTGGCACTTCATGTTTTTTTCTTAAAGCCATTCTAATAGGTGTGTAGTAGTATCTTGTCATTTTATTTCGCATTTCCCTAGTGACTAAGATGTTAAGTATCTTTTCATGTGTTACTTGAAATCTATTTCTTTGGTGAAATGTCCTAATTTTTTGTCCATTTTTTATTGGATTGTCTGTCTTAATAGTGAGGTAGAAAGTTTCTTTATATTTTCCAGATAGAAGTCCTTTGTCAGATATATGTATTGTGAATATTTTCTTTCATTTCTGGTGTGCCTTTTGGTTTTCTTAAAGGATGTCATTCAAAAATCAGTTTTTTTATGAAATTCATTTTGTAATTGTTTTAATGGTTTATTTTTTGTGTGTTTTACCTAAAAAATGCTTATATAATGTCAAGGTGGGGAAAATATTCAATGTTTTCTTCTAGAAGTTTTATAGTTTTACTTATGTTTAGGTCTTTGATCTCTTTCAACTTAATTTTTGCATTTGGCATTAGATTAAGGTCAATGTTTATTATTTTTGCATATGGATATTCAGCTATTCTAGAATTATTGCTTGGAAAGATTTCCCTTTTCTTATTGAATTGATTTGATACCTTTGTCAGAAACAGTTTGTTGCGTATTTGTTGCTCTGGTTCTGTTCATTTTATTCCATTGATCTTTGTTTTTTCCCTCTTACTAATACCAAAAGATACCAAGAAATGGCTCTGTGTGTAAAGAATCTGCTTGCAACGCAGGAGACACAAGAGACCACAGCTTTGATCCCTGGATCAGGACGATCCCCTGGAGAAGGGAATGGCTACCCACTCCAGTATTTGTGCCTGGAGAATCCCATGGACAGGAGCTTGGCGGGGTACAGTCCAAAGGATTGCAAAGAGTTGGACATAGCTGATCAATTAAGCAAGCAAGCAAGCAAGCAGTGTGATGCTCTTGATTACTGTAGCTTTTTTTTTATTAACTCCTGACGTCAAGTACTTTATGTCCTTCCAACTTTTTTCCCTTTTAAGAAAATTGCTTAGGGACTTCCCTGGTGGTAATACAGTGGATAAAAATCTACCTGCCAGTCAGGGGACATGGG
>NW_011488981.1:7923-8780 GCF_000754665.1 Bison bison bison
AGGGGAATCTTGAAGATCACATCCAGGTTACTCATCGCCTAAGAGAAAACATACTCTAATCACCCCTGCCTCCGGACAGGTCATAAATTCTTTCTGTATCTATAGGAGTGTAACCACAGGCTTATTGATTATTAACTCTTTGAACACCTAACACTTGATAACACTGGAATAATGGGGTTATTGTGATTGTATTTAGCCTTCCTTTGTTTTATGTAAGTCTCAAGGAAATTGGGGTGGTGGGTTTGGACACGTACACATGGGGTATAAAAGATTTTCACAAACGTTGGTCGGGGTCCTTGGCTAAGAGGAGACTCTGCCTTGGGACTGCTGGTGTAATAAACTGCACTCCACTATCTGCATTGTCCTTCTGAATGAGTTTGTTTCCTGGAAGGTGTGACTATAACACAACCAAAAAAAAAGTAACAGAACATTTAAAAATGTTATTAAAAAATTACTTTAACTATTCTAGACTTCTCATTTCCATATAAATTTTAGTAGCTGTCAATTTCATCTAAAAATAGTTTTGTGTTTTTCTTCCATAAAATTCTCATAGATGTTTTTGTTTCTGAGTATTTTTAAAGTTGGACAATGACTTCCTTTGTGTTTATACTTAAATAGCAATGAGCATAATAAGTTTAGTTCATGCTTTCTTTTTCTCAAAACTTTATACTTGCTCTGTTTTTCTCAGGCCTTTCAATATTGCTGTGGATGATTCTGGAGAAAACCTGTCCCCCTTCTCCCTACTAGATACTTAATTGTCTTTTTTCTTAAACTAAAAACATTTATGATTAATAGATTTTACTTTATAAACAGTTTTAGATTTATAGAAAAATCAAGCAGGTAGTCGGAGAAGGCAA
>NW_011488981.1:8880-9206 GCF_000754665.1 Bison bison bison
AGGGGACATGGGTTTGAGCCCTGGTCTGAAAAGATCCCACATGCTGTTTAGCAGCTAAGCCCATGCGCCTAGAGCCTGTGCTCCACAAGAGAAGTCACCACAATGAGAAGCCTGTGCACCTCAACTAGAGAGTAGCCCCTGCTCTCTGCAACTGGTGAAAACCCATGTACAGCAAAGAAGACCCAGTGCAACTGAAGAAGGAATTCATAGGGCCTGGACCCCGTCTTAGGCCTGTTCATGCTGATCATGCTTGGCCACCTCTCCAATGGACTCTGGACTCTGTGCTTAGTGCCTATGGAAACTACAATAGAAAGATAAGACCCCCT
>NW_011488981.1:9667-10207 GCF_000754665.1 Bison bison bison
AGATAGTATAGAGTGTTCCTATAGAAACTATGGATAGTGTTATGATACTACCCCTCACCCCGATCACACAGATTGCGTGTTTGCTCAGCTTGTATTAGTGTGGTTTATTTGTTCCAACTAATGAATCATTATTCATATATTTTACAAACTATAGTCCAGTTTATTTTTTTTAATTTATTTATTTTAATTAGAGGCTAATTATTTTACAATGTTGTATTGGTTTTGCCATACATCAACATGAATCCGCCATGGCAGAAATCAACATAGTTTACTTTAAAGTTGACTCTTTGTGTTGTACAGCTCTATGGGTTTGGATAAATGCGTTATGTCATGTATCCAGCATTACAGTATCATAGAGAATAGTTTCCCCTGTGCTCCTTCTATTCATCCCTCCTTCTCCTGTGCACCCCTCCCTTCCAACCCCTCACAAGCACTGATCCTTTTACTGTCTCTCTAGATTTGCCTTCCTTTTCCATGTCATGTAGTCAGAATTATACAGTATATGGCCTTTTCAGACTGTCTTCTTTCACTTAACAATAT
>NW_011488981.1:10307-17138 GCF_000754665.1 Bison bison bison
CTAGTAATGAATGAGAGTTTTTGTTGCCGTTTTGGCTATCATGTGTCTTTTTTTTTTTAATCATTCATTCTAATGTAGTGGTATTTCATTGTTTTAACTTGTAATTCTCTTGTGTCCTACCCTCATAGCTTAGTTGGTAAAGAATCTGCCTGCAATGCAGGAGACCCCGGTTCAATTCCTGAGTCAGGAAGATCCCCTGGAGAAGGGACAAGCTACTCACTCCAGTATTCTTGGGCTTCCCTGTGGCTCAGCTGGTAAAGAATCCACCTGCATTGTGGGAGACCTGGGTTTGATCCCTGGGTTGGGAAGGTACCCTGGAGAAGGGAAAGGCTACTCTAGTATTCTGGCCTGGAGAATTCCATGGACTGTATAGTCCATGGGGTCCCAAAGAGGCGGACACGACTGAGTGACTTTCACTTTCTCTTGTGAACCTATGATGTTGAGCATCTTTTCGTATCCTTATTTGTCATCTGTGTATCTTATTTGGTGAGGTAACTATTCAAATGTTTTGTATATTTTCTTGACTGAGTTTCTTACTTTCTCATTGAGTTTTTAGAGGTCTTTGTTTATTTGAGTACAAGTCCCTTAACTCATATATGTTTTGCAATATTTTCTCCAAATCTGCCTTGTCTTTCCATCCTCTTTGTACTCTTTTATAAAGTGCATGTGTGCATGCTCAGTCACATCAGTCGTCTCCAACTCTTTGCGACTCCATGGACTGTATGTAGCCCACCAAGCTCCTGTGTCCGTGGGATTTTCCTGCAAGAATACTAGAATGGGTTGTCATTTCCTTCTCCAGGGTATCTTCCTGACTTAGGGATCAAACCTGTGCCTTCTGTGTCTCCTGCATTGCAGGTGGATGCTTTACTGCTGAGCCACTTTCACAAAGTAGTGCTGTTTAATTTAAGTCCAACTTAGCAATTTTTGCTTTAATGGATCATGCTTTATTGTTGTATCTAAAATGTATTTAAAGGAAATATTTGAGATAATTATAAGTGGGGGAGGATGAAGGAACATAAAGGAAAGTTGGTTTCTACACTTGAACTAGTAAAGTGTTGACAGTATTGACTGTGATAAGTAATGTATGTATAATATGGCGTAACCACTCAAAAGTTATATAAAGAAACATACTAAAAAACACAAGAGATAAATCAGAGTTCTAAAAAAAAATGTTCAAGTTACCCATAGAGAGGTAGGTAAAAGAAGATGGAGAAATAGAAAGCTAAGAGAACAGAAGAAAAACAAGAAAGGTGACTTAAACCTTCATATATTATTAATTCCGTTCGATTTAAATGGCTTAAATGTACCATTTAAAAGACAAGAGGTTGTCAGAATGAAATAGCAACCATAACTGAAATTATATATGTTAATTACAAACTCACTTCAAATATGATTAGGTAGATTAAAGGTAGAAGGGAGGAGAAGAAGCGGACGACAGAGGATGAGGTGGTTGGATGGTATCACCAACTCAATGGGCATGAGTTTGAGCAAGCTCTGGGAGATGGTAAAGGACAGGGAAGCCTGGTGTGCTGTAGTTCATGGGTTTGCAAAGACTCTGACACGACTGAACAACAACAACAACAAAGGTAGAAGAATAGGCAGAGATATACCATGTACACCTTAATCAAGAGGAAGCAGTTGTGGCTGTGTTAATATCAGGTAAAATATGCTTCAGACAAAACAATTTACTAAAGAGAAGGACCTTTTTCATGATAAAGTTCACTTAGAAGATATGGCAATCTCAAAGTCTGTATTCCAAACAATAGAACTGTAAAATATGTGAAGCAAAACTGATAAAGCTGGAATGAGATATAGATAGATCCATAAGTACAGTTGGAGATTTCAGCAATATTCTCACAGAAACTGGGAGAACATTGGAAAATCAGTAGTCATGCAGAAGAACTCAATAGCATTGTAAATCAACAGGTTCTAATTGGGGTTCATAGAACACTCTACCCAACAATGGAAGAATCTGCACTATTATATATAATTATTATATATAATTAATAGAGTTTATTTTTAGAGCAGTGTTAAGTTTACAGTCAAATTGAGGAGAAAGTACAGAAAATGCCTAGGTGTCCCCTTAGCACCCCACACCCCATAAAACTAATTTCTTCTATCGCTGTCTTGTATTACCACAGTACATTTATCTCAGTTGAGCCAATATTGATATATTATTAACTGAAGCTTACATTGGGGCTTCCCTGGTTGCTCAGTGGTAAAGCTGTTGCTGCTATTGCTGCTAAGCCACTTCAGTCATGTCCTACTCTGTGTGACCCCATAGACAGCAGCCCACCAGGCTCCTCTGTCCCTGGGATTCCCCAGGCAAGAATGCTGGAGTGGGTTGCCATTTCCTTCTCCAATGCATGCATGCATGCATGCTAAGGCTCTTCAGTCACATCCGACTGTGAGACCCCATGAACAGCAGCCCACCAGGCTAAAAGCATCCACCTGCAATGCAGGAGCCACAGGTTCGATCCCTGGAGTCAAGAAGATCCCCTGGAGGAGGGCATGGCAACCCACTCCAGTATTCTTACCTGGGAAATTCCATGGACAGAGGAACCTGGCAGACTAGAGTCCATGGTGTCACAAAAGAGATGGACAGGACTTAGTGACTAAAAACAACAAAAGCAAAAGCTTACATTAGGGTTCACTCTTTGTATTATACGCTTTATTTGTTTTTGACAAATATATATAGATACATGCATCCATCATTACAGTTTCATACTGTAGTTACACTGCCCTAAAAATCCCTTGTGCTCTGCCTTCTCATCCTACCCCACCCCCCAAATTCCTGACGAACACTGACAGTTTTACTACCTCCATTGCTGTGCTTTTTCTAGAATGTCACACAGTTGGAATTGTATTGATACATTGTGTGTAGCCTTTTCACTTTACTTCTTTCACTTAGCAGTGTGCATTTTAAGGTTCCTTCATGTTTTTTCTTGGCTTGATGGCTCATTTCTTTTTGTTCCTGAATAATACATGCTGTTTTATAGTATATAATATTTTCCATAGTAATTGAAAGATTTACTAAGATAGGCCAAACCTTAACCATAAAACAAACCTTAACAAATTTAAAATAATTGTAATCATAATCATAAACAGTATATGCTGATTTCAGTGGACTCAAACTAAAAGTTAATAATAGAGAAATAACAGAAAGCTCTCTAACCACTTAGACATTAAACAATACTTTTTAACATAATCTGTGGGCCAAAGATGAAGTCTCAACGGGGTAATTTTTATGTATGTGTGTGCATACATGTTTATGTGCATATATAGGTATCTGAAAGAAATGTAAGCTCAGCTATCAAAAATATGTGACACAGTATTAAAACATTGTATGGAGGGGGATTTATACCACTAAATACCTTCATTAGAAAAGAGGAAAGGTCTCAATTTTGTAATCTATTTCCTATCTCAAGAAACTAGTAAAAAACCTAATTTAACCAAAACCAGCAAAAGGAAGGAAAAAATAAGGTAAGAAATGGATGAATCTGAGCATAGGAAAACAATAGAGAAACTAAGCAGAATAAAAGTTTAATGTAGTTTATAAACTTCTTGCAAGAATAACAAAGATAGAGAAGACAAGCCATGGTATTAGGAATGATCCTGCAGCCATTGAAAGAATAATAAGGGTATAATACAAACAACTTTATACTCATACATTCATCAGCTTAGACATAGAAGGCCAATTATTCAAAATCAACAAACTATGAAATCTAAATCAAGATGAAATGAAAAACTTGAATAGTCCCACAGCAATTAAAGGAATTGAAGGTGTAATTTGAAAGATTCTAAAACAGATATCTCAAGACCCAGATGACTTCACTGTTACATGCTGTACATTATTTAAGGAATAATTAAAACCAAGTTTACAAAATCTCATTAAAATATAGAACTCATTTTGATACTAGTGTTACTGTGATATGAAATTAGGGTACAAAAACATTCAAAATTTGTATAAAACCCCCACAAAACTACAGACTAGTATCTTTCATTATCTTAAATCCAAAATACTTTACACAAAACATTAGCAGATTGAATCTGATAGGATAGGAAAAAAATATATACATGATAACCAAGTGGAATTTTCCCAAGTATATGCAAGGGTAATTTAGCATTTGAAAATCAATCAATATAACACACTTTATAAATAGGCTAAAGAAGAACAATCATATGATTATATTGATGACAGAAAGTCATAGGGCAAAATCAAATTCCCATTCATGATAATTCTTGGAAAATGAGGACTATAGGCTGACTCCCTTGACTTTATAAATAGCAGCTATAGAAATCCCATAGTTACTATCATACAAAATGATGAAAGACTGAACACTTACCTTTAAAGTCATGAAAATGGAAAAAGATGTCTATTCTCCCCTCTTTTATTCAACAGAGTACCATAAATTCAAGCCACTGCAGTAAAGCAAGAAAATATATCCTAGTAAGAAAGAAATTTGTTCCTATTTGCAGATAACATATGTCTGTGTAGAAAATCTCAAGGAATCTACAGAAACCCAAGAAATTCCTAGATGTAATTTGAGCAATTTCACACACTACAAGATCAATACAGAAAATTAATCTCATTTCTGTATGCTATCAGTGAATATGTGGAAAGTGAAATTTAGAAGTAGAATATAATTTGCAGCTACTCTAAGGAAATAAAATACTTAGATATTTGTTGTTGTTTAGTTGCTAACTTCTGTCCAGCTTTTTGTGACCCCATGAACTGCAGCATGCCAGGCTTCCCTGTCCTTCACTATCTCCCAGAGTTTGCTCAAACTCATGTCCATTGAGTTGATGATCCACCCAGCCATCTCATCCTCTGTTGTTCCCTTCTCCTCCTGCCCTCAATCTTTCCCAGCATCAAGGTCTTTCCCAATAATTGGCTCTTTGCATCAGGTGATCAAAGTATTGGAGCTTCAGCATCAGTCCTTCCAATGAATTGATTTCTTTTAGGAATGCCTAGTTTTATCTCTTTGCAGTCCAGAGACTCTCAAGAGTCCTCTCAAGCACCGCAGTTAGAAAGCATCAATTCTTCGGTGCTCAGCCTTCTTGATGGTCCATCTCACAGGGTGACAATATACAGCCTTGATATACTTGATGTACTCCTTTCTCAATTTTGAACCAGTCCATTGTTCCATGTCTGGTTCTAATTGTTGCTTCTTGAGTTGCATACAGATTTCTCAGGTGGCAGGTAAGGTGCTCTTTAAGAATTTTCTACAGTTTGTTGTGATCCACACAGTCAAAGGCTTTAGCATAGTCAGTGAAGCAGAAATAGATGTTTTTTTCTGGAATTCTCTTATATTATGCAGATTTTGGCAATTTGATCTCTGGTTCCTCTGCCATTTCTAAATCCAGCTTGTACCACTGGAACTTCTTGGTTTATACACTGTTGAAGCCTAGCTTGAAGGATTTTGAGCATTACCTTACTAGCATGTGAAATGAGTGCAATTGTATGGTAGTTTGACCATTCTTTGGTATTGCCCTTTTTGGGACTGGAATGAAAACTGAGCTTTTCCAGTCCTGTGGCCTTTGCTGAGTTTTCCAAATTTGCTGGCATATTGAGTGCAGCTCTTTAACAGAATCATCTTTTAGGATTTTAAATAGCTCAGTTGGAATCCCATCACCTCCACTAGCTTTGTTCATCTTAACTAAACACATACAGGATCTGTATTCTGGAAATCACTAAATGGTGATGCAATAAACTAAGGAAAACCTAAAAAAACCAAATATACCTACCATGTTCATGTTCATGTTTAGTAAAGAAGTCAGCTGTCTCCAGAGTAATATAGGTTTAATGGGATCCCTGTTTAAAACCTAGTATGTTTTTCTATTATAGGTATAGTCAAGTTTATTCTAAAATGTATAATGAAAGGCTTAGGCCCTAGAATAGCTAGTACAATTCTGAACAAGAATAAATTGATGGAATCATTCTGTTATTAATTGTTTTTGTTCAGTCACCCAGTCATTTCCGACTATTTGTGATGCTGTGGAGTGCGGAGTGCAGCACATAGGCCTCCTGTCCCTCACCATCTCTTGGAGTTTGCCCAAGTTCATGTCCATCAAACTATTATTAATACCTAGCAATAATCAAGAGAGTTTTATATTGGTAGAGGGATAGACACAGAGATCAATGCAGAAGAGAACTGAGACAAACACAATTAATTATGCCCAACTAATTTTTGACTGAAGTGGAAAAATAGTTCACTATGAAAAGAGAGCCTTTTTAGCAATAGTGCTTGAGCAACTGGATGTGAGTATGTTAGTTGCTCAGTCGTGTCCAACTCTTTGTGACCCCATGGATTGGGGCCTGCCAGGCTCCTCCGTCCATGGGATTTTCCAGGCAAGAATACTGGAGTGGATTGCCATTCCCCTCTCCAGGGAACTTTCCTGACCCAGGGATCGAACCTCGGTCTCCCACATTGCAGGCAGACTCTTTACCGTCTGAGCCACTAGGGAAGACTGGATATCCATGGGCAAAAAAATAAACTTTGACCCAAGTTTCACATGTCATATAAAAATGAACTAAAAAAAATTAGACTTAGGGTAAAACACAAAACTTAAAACTATAAACCTTCTAGAAGAAAACATAGGAAAAAGTCTAGAATATTTTACTAGGCAAGGAGTTCATACACTTGATATCAAAAACATGACCTGTAAAGGGAAAAATTGATGAAGTAAACTTAATAAAATTAAGAACTCTTATTCTGCCAAAGACACTCTTAAGAGGATGTAAAAAAGCTAAAAAATGGCAGAAGTTATTTGTAAACTGCATATCTCATAAGTTGCTAGTATTTAGAATACATAAACTGGAAGTCAAAT
>NW_011488981.1:17238-18302 GCF_000754665.1 Bison bison bison
GCAACCAATCCAATTAGAACGTGGACAAAAGACATGAAGGGGCATTTCACAAAAGAAGATATGTAGATAAATCAGAAAAAAGAAAAGATGTTCACTCATTAGCCATGTTTGAAATAAAACCACAAAAAATATAACTACCTATTGGAATGATTAAAATGAAAAATAGTTCTAACACCAAGTACTGATTAGGATACAGAGAATCTGGATTACTCGTACATTGCTGATGGGAATGTAAAATGGCATAGCCATTCTGGAAAAGTTTTACGGTTTCTTATTAAAGCAAGCATGAAGGTACCATATGATTCAGCATTTATACTCGAGTGTAAAGAAAAAGTTAAATCCCAGAGAAACGAAGATCTACGTTCACATAAAAGCGTGTACATGAATATTCATAGCATCTTTATTCTCAATAGTAGCAATATAGAAATTCCCAGATGTCTTTAACTGGTTGTATAGCCAAATATATTGTGGTACATTCATTACACATGCTTGTGACTTTGTTAAATTAACATTTGTTAAGTGGAGCCCCTTACAGTGTTGTTGGATGATGAGCCAAGGTTCAACAAGAGACCACAAGGAAAATGAAATAGAGAAGTTTATCACTCAAATCCTGGAGGGAAGTACATAGCATGTCTTGAGGGGCCACATGGGGAGAGGTCAAGGTCAAGGCAGGGTGCAGGCAGAGAGAGCGGAGCAGGACCTAAGGTCCTGCCTTTATTAGGGTCTATAGATAGAGTGCTTTTGCGGTTTCTGGGTTAAGGCTGGACTGATCAATATAAACCAAAAAGAGCAAGAGTCTAATATAAGGGGTATACAAGGGAAAAACCCTGGGAAGCAGGGGGGACTGTTTATTATAGTGACCATTGGAGCAGTTGTATCAGGACTTAAATTTGCTTGTGACTCCACAGACTTATTTAGGGCGTGTGCTTGCATGAGAGGCTAGTGTCAGTTCAAGGCACTTTCAGGCCTCTTGACCAAACAAAATGGATGCCAGGGCATTAAACCTCTGAAATAGCTTAGCCAAACTCTCAACACACATAATTCCACTCAGGAATAAGAAAGAA
>NW_011488981.1:18402-18842 GCF_000754665.1 Bison bison bison
AATCCCCAGAGAATTATGCTGAGTGGGGGGAAAAAAACAATCCAATTTCAAATTTATGCTACCATTTGTATAATATTCTGAAATGACAGAATTATAGAAATGGGGAGTAGAGTAGTGATTTTTAAGTTTTAGGGGTGAGGTTGGATAAAGGAGAGTGGTGGATGTGGTTATAAAAGATCACATGAAGTATCTTTGTGTTAATGGAAATGTTCAGCATCTTGACTATTGATATTCTGGTGGATACTGATGGATTGGAAGAATGTGGATAAATAATAAAAGGTTTATCTTTTACTGTTTCTTTATGTGAATCTACAGTTATCTTAAAAGTTTATTTAAAACACTGGTCTTCAATTGTTGATTTGTCAAACCTCTTTTTGTGTGGATTCCGAGTTATCTAGATAAACCTTCATTTTAAACACAAATATGGTATCTTAATGTCT
>NW_011488981.1:19940-20055 GCF_000754665.1 Bison bison bison
TCCTCTGTCGTCCCCTTCTCTTCCTGCCCCCAATCCCTCCCAGCATCAGAGTCTTTTCCAAGGAGTCAATTCTTCGCATGAGGTGGCCAAAGTACTGGAGTTTCAGCTTTAGCAT
>NW_011488981.1:21489-22092 GCF_000754665.1 Bison bison bison
ATTTTGAAGATCTGTGTTACTCTTTGAACCAGTATTTTCCAGATGACCTCTGTGGTGGTTGTTCAGTCGCCCAGTCGTGTCTGACTCTTTACAACCCAGTGGACTGCAGCATGCCAGGCCTCCCTGTCCCTCATCATCTCCTGAAGTTTGCCCAAGTTCATGTCCATTGCATCAGTGATGCCATCCAGCCATCTCATCTTCCGATGCCTTCTTCTCCTTCTGCCCTCAATCTTTCCCAGCATCAGTGACTTTCCCAGTGAGTTAGCTGTTCATATCAGATGACCAAAATACTGAAGCTTCAGCTTCAGCATTAGTCCTTACAATGAATATTCAGGGTTAATTTAATTGACTGGTTTGATCTCCTTGCTGTCCAAAGGACTCTCAGGAGTCTTCTCCAGCACCACTGTTTGAAGGCATCAGTTCTTCAGCACTCTGCCTTCTTTATGGTCCAGCTCTCATAACCATACGTGACCACTGGGAAGAGTGTAGCCTTGACTATATGGACCTTGTCAGCAGAGTAATGTCTGCTTTTCAACACACTGTTTAGGTTTGTCATAGCTTTCCTGCCAAGAAGCAAATGTCTTCTGATTTCATGACTGCAGT
>NW_011488981.1:22192-23320 GCF_000754665.1 Bison bison bison
TTTTGCTTTCTGCCATTAGAGTGATATTATCTGCATATCTGATGTTGTTGATGTTTCTCCCACCTATCTTGATTCTAGCTTGTAGCTCATCCAGCCTGGCATTTCTCATGATGTGCTCAGTGTATAGGTTAAACAAACAGGGTGACAGCAGACAGTCCTGTCGTATTCCTTTCTCAATCTTGAACCAACCAGTTGTTCCATACAGGGTTCTAACTGTTGTTTTTTGACCCATATACAGGTTTCTCAGGAGACAGGTACTATGGTCTGGTATTCCCATCTCTTTAACAGCTTTCCACAGTTTATTATGATCCACACAGTCAAAGGCTTAGGCATAGTTGATGAAACAGAGGTAGATGTTTTTCTGGAGTTCCTTAGTGTTCTCTATGATACAGCAAATGTTGGCAATTTGATTTCTGGTTCATCTTCCTTTTCTAAACCCAGTTTGGACATCTGGAAGTTCTTGATTCATATAATGCTGAAGCCTAGCATGCAAGATTTTAAGCATCACCTTACTAGCATGGGAGATGCAATTGTCCAATTGTTAACACATTCTTTAGTTCTACTCTTCTTGAGAATTGGGATGAGGATTGACTTTTTCCAGTCCTGTGGCCACTGTTGCATCTTCCAGATTTGTTGACATATTAATGCAACACCTTGATGGCATCATCATCTAAGGTTTTGAATAGTTCTATTGGAATTTCATTGCATCCAGTAGCTTTTTTAACAGGAGTGCTTCCTAAGGTCCAGAATGTCTGGCTCTGGGTTACTGACCACACCATCATAATAATCTGGTTCATTAAGATCTTCTCTGTACAGTTATGTGTATTCTTTCTATCTCTTCTTGATCTCCTCAGCATCAATTAGGTCTTTATGTTTCTGTCCTTTATTGTGCACATCTTTGGGCAAAATGTTCTCTTGATACCTCTAGTTTTCCTGAAGAGATATCTAGTCTTTCTCCTTCTGTTGTTTTCTTATAATTTTATACACTGTTCATTGAAGAAGGCCTTCTTGTCTCTCTCCATGCTGTTCTTTGGAAATCTGTGTTTAGTTGAATATACATTTTCCTTTCTCCCTTGCTTTTCACTTCTCTTCTTTCTTTAGCTATTTGAAGGCCTCCTCAGATAACCA
>NW_011488981.1:26291-26638 GCF_000754665.1 Bison bison bison
ATAAGTTAAATAATCGGGGTGACAGTGTACAGCCTTGACATACTCCTTTCCCAATTTGGAACCACTCTATTGTTCCACGTCCAGTTCTAACTGTTGTTTCTTGACCTGCATATAGATTTCTCAGGAGGCAGATAAGGTGGTCTGGTATTCCCATCTCTTTAAGAATTTTCTAGTTTGTTGTGATCCACGCAGTCAAAGGCTTTGGCGTAGTCAGTTAAGCAGAAATAAATGTTCTTCTGGAACTCTCTTGCTTTTTTGATGATCCAACGGATGTTGGCAATTTGATCTCTGGTTCCTCTGCCTTTTCTAAATCCAGCTTGAACATCTGGAAGTTCACGGTTCACTAT
>NW_011488981.1:26738-27536 GCF_000754665.1 Bison bison bison
TTTAGTTAATTTAATTAGCCAAATTATTGAATCAGCAAATTAACTATTTTCTTTTTTAACTAACTATTTTCTAATTAATTAATTTATTTTTGACTGCCCTAGGTCTTTGTTGCTGTGCATGGGCTTTCTCAACCTGCAGCGAGCATGGGCTATTCTGTAGTTGCCATTTGTGGATTTCTTATTTTGGTGGCTCCTCCTGTTGGGAAGCCAGGCTTTAGAGCACAAGGGCTTCAGTAGTTGTGGCTTGGGAACTCTAGAGTGTGGGCTCAGTAGTCGTGGTGCATGGACTTAGTCGTCCTATGGCATATAGAATCTTCCCAGACCAGGAATTGAAACTATACCTGTACTGGCGGATGAATTCCTAAGCATTAGACTGCAAGGGAAGTCCTAACAAATAAACTATTAATAAGTATTTCAAATATTTTTAGAGCCTTTTAGTTTACTTTCTAATGTAAATAAATCAACTAAAGCTTTTTGAGTGCTCAATAGGTTTAAGAGTGTAAACTCTTCTAATGGCTTGAAAACCACTGGTTTGAAGTTCATGTTTGAAGGGTAGCAGACGGAGCAAATGTGTGCCTGATCTGGCCTGGCTTTCTGATGGATGGAATCCAAAATGGTAAGTACAACATTTCAGGAGGAAACTTCTAGGTAGTTATGTTATTCAGGCAGACAGATATTAGCATCGTGGTCCTCTGGTGGTTGGTGCAGACTGGAGTAGTCAGTCACTTCAGTCACTCAGTCGTGTCTGACTCTTTGCGACCCAATGGACTGCAGCACTCCAGGCTTCCCTGTCCATCA
>NW_011488982.1:0-257 GCF_000754665.1 Bison bison bison
TCCTTGCTATTCTTTGGAACTCTGCATTCAGATGTTTATATCTTTCCTTTTCCCCTTTGCTTTTCACTTTTCTTTTAACAGCTATTTATAAGGCCCATGCAGACAGCCATTTTGCTTTTTTGCATTTCTTTTCCATGGGGATGGTCTTAATCCCTGTCTCCTGTGTAATGTCACGAACCTCTGTCCAGAGTTCATCAGGCACTCTATCTATCAGACCTAGGCCCTTAAATCTATTTCTCACTTCCACTGTATAATCA
>NW_011488982.1:4210-5470 GCF_000754665.1 Bison bison bison
AAAAAAAAAAAAAAAATCTTCTTGACCATATTTCCACATGCCAATATTTAGTTAAATGTAATGAAAATACTCCATTTTTAAAACAAATTGTAATCAGTGATGAAATGTGGATCCTGTACAATAATGTGGAATGGAAGAAATGGTGAGGCAAGTGAAATGAACCACCACCAACCACAACAAAGGCTGGTCTTCATTCACAGAGAAAAGTGCTGTGTATATGGTTGGATTGGAAGGGAGTCCACTATTATGCACACCTTCCAGAAAACCAAACAATTAATTGCAACATGTACTGCTCCCATTTATACCAACTGAAAGTAGCACTTCATGAAAAGCCTCTGGAATTAATCAGAAAATGCATAATCTTCTACCAGGATATTACAAGTCTACATGTTTCTTTGATGTGCATGCTAAGTCGCTTCAGTCATGTCTGACTCCTTGTGGCCCCACGGACTGTAGCCTGCCAAGCTCCTTTGTCCATGGAATTCTCAAGGGCAAGAATACTGGAGTGGGTTGCCATGCCCTCTTCCAGGGGATCTTCCTGACCCTGGGATTGAACTCACATCTCTTATTTCTCCTGCACTGGCAGGCAGTTTCTTTACTACTAGTGCCTCCTGGGAAGCCCATTTCTTTGATGACCAAGCAAAAACTATTACAGCTTGGCTGGGAAATTCTGAATCATACAGCATGTTCACAAAAATTGCACCTTTCTAGAAATGTCCATTTGCCTTGATTTGTAAAAAATTCTCATAATGGAAAGAATTTTCAATTCCCTGGAAGAATGTAAAAAGCACCTGAAACAGTTCTTTGCTCAAAAAGATGAAATGTTTGAGGAAGATGGAATTATGAAATTGCCAGAAAAATGGCAGAAAGTAGTGGAACAAAATGGTAAATATATTGTTCAGTAAAGTGCTTGGTGAAAATGAAAATATGTCTCTTATTTTACTCGAAAATTAAATGAACTTTTTGGCCAACTCAATATATCTAAGTCTTCTATCTAAAAAATTCAAGCTATTATTCAGTCCGTTCAGTTCAGTCACTCAGTCATATCTGACTCTTTGTGACCCCACGGACTGCAGCATGCCAGGCCTCCCTGTCTATCATCACTCCCGGAGTTTACTCAAACTCATTTCCATTGAGTCGGTGATGCCATCTAACTATCTCATCCTCTGTCGTCCCTTCTACTCCTGCCTTCAATCTTTCCCAGCATCAGGGTCTTTTCAAATGAGTCAGCTCTTCGCATCAGGTGGTCAAAGTATTGGA
>NW_011488982.1:9096-9452 GCF_000754665.1 Bison bison bison
GTTCCAAGAAAAAGTGAAGAAACTAATTTCTGAAGGTGGTTATTCCTGTAAGCAAGTCTTGAACTGTGATGAAATGCTTTATTGGGGGGAAAATGCTGAGCAAGATATGTATTTCCATAAAACAAAAGCAAGCTAAGGGACATAATGCATGGAAGGACAGGTTTATTTTAATGCCTATTATTAATGTCACTGGTGATGCTGTCCTTAGGCTTCCACTGGTATACCTTTCAGGAAATTCAAGGGGACTTTAAAGAATCCTTTGCAATTTTATATACTAACAGTGAAAAATCAGAAACATAAATTAAGGAAACAATCCCATTCACCATTGCAACATAAAGAATAAAATACCTAGGAAT
>NW_011488982.1:13542-14351 GCF_000754665.1 Bison bison bison
AATATCATTGTATCTGCTACATTGTGTATATCTCTTGATTATTTCTTTAAAATAAATTTTTAAAACTGGAATTTCTGGGTCAAACCCATCTTACTCTTTGATTCAACAATTCTACCACTAAAAACCTAGTCTAGGGGAATAATTAAAGTCTATTTAAATATATTTTTAAATTCTTTTGAATTTAATGCTCATTTAATAAATAGAAAAAATATACTTTGAATCTTTTAATTTGGTCAGTCAGAAAAATTAAAATTTCAGCCCAATCTCCTTCCCCATCACAACTCATTGATGTAAGGGAGATTTTTATTTGAAAGGTCTTCAAGAAATTCTGGAAATTATCTGTACAAGCAATATTTACATATCTATGATAGAATAAAACCCCATGCTCAGATATGGTGTTGAATATAATTAGCAGATTCTATTCAAGTAAGAGAGTTGAGTGAGATATAGCTCAAACTGAATTGGGAAGGAAACGTTTTTCACAGAAAATGATTTGATCTTTCCAATATAAGGCAATGCTTTGATCATTCCATTATAAGGGTTCTACCCAACCAGGATTTTCTGTCTATAAACTGAATAAGGAGATCTAACATTCTTCATCTCTGCCTTGATAGCTTTCATAAACCATTTAACTAACAATGATATTTTTAAAGTTTTGCTTTTAAGCAACTAAGAAGACAGGCTCCAGTGTAAGTGAAGTAATGGAAACCACACTCAAAAGAGTCAATGGAGAAGAAGAAGCCATGTGTCTTAGTTGCTAAATTCATTTTACTTTTTAAAAAACAGTTAGTTACCAAATCCCCTAACTC
>NW_011488983.1:0-257 GCF_000754665.1 Bison bison bison
AGGTTATTACAGAGAATTGAGCAGAGTTCCCTGTGCTGGACAGCAGGTCCTTGTTTGTTCTCCATGTTAAATGTGGCAGTGTGTCCATGTCCATCCCAAACTCCTTAACTATCCCTTCCCCCATCTTTCCCTCTGGTAACTATAAGGTAATTATAGAATATTGAGCAGAGTTCCCTGTTCTGTACAGTAGGTCCTTGTTGGTTCACTATTTTAAACATAGTAGTGTGTACATGTTAATCCCAAACTCTCTAACTATC
>NW_011488983.1:4521-7786 GCF_000754665.1 Bison bison bison
TGTGAAAAGTAGGTTTCTAAACTAAATTTTCTTTGAAAATAATTGCGATAAAAGTTATTACAAAGGGCAATTACCTGCTGTTGTTTCAGAGTTGGTAATGATATGGTTATAGTAGCATACATGATTAAGAATTGAATGTAATTCTTATATGTATCATGTATGATTATTTTAAAATTGATACACATATTTCAATACTAAATTCTTTAACATTTTAAAGGATATTTACTCATAGTTTATTTACTAAAAAGTATGTCAGTGGTTAGAAAAACAGTACTCCAAATTTCTCCCAATTATTGGTAATGTATGATCAAGTTTTTTGTCTTATGTATAAGGTTTACTTTTTTTATAATGAATTTTTTTAATAGAATTTATTTCTTTAAGTTATATCATGTGGTAATTTTTACACATACATTGCAGTGATTATTTTTGGGAAGAACTATTTTTTTTTATGGGGAAGGAAATGGCAACCCACTCCAATATTCTTGCCTGGAGAATTCCATGGACAAAGGAACCTGGCAGGTCACGGTCCATAGGGTTACAAAAACTCAGACATGACTGGGCAACTAACACACAACTATTTTTAGGGTTTAATTTTCTTCTATTTCAGATATCTTAGGTCAAATGTACTTGCGAAATACAGGTGCTATCCCCAAAGTTTAAACTGCAGAGTAATAAAAAATAACAAGCTAGAATGATTTATCTTAAACTTTAGAAATAACATATGTCTTCTCAACTTCTATAATTTTGTTTTGCAGAAGGATACTGCTTGTAATATATATAATTTCAATAATTTATTTTATGGTTGCAGATAACATGTTATCTTAAAATTACTGCTGTTTTGAATTTTTGAAAAAGATGTTTGATCTGTGTGCCATAAATTTCTCCAGTTTCATATTGGTAATATTGGATGAAATAGTACTAAAGTTTATACTGTGCTTGATAAGAGTTGAACAGTTGCCCCTGAGAATGTCTGGCCCCAGAGTACCTGATTTTAATGATTCTTACCTGTTTGTCAACACTCATTAATAGGTGGATTTTATTGTACATGAATTACACCTAAGTAAAATCTACATTAAACGAAAAAACTAATTAATTTTGGTCTAATTTGAAAATTTAACATTTGTACTTTTGAAAAGTAAGTTTAGACATATGGTACCTAAATAATTAAATAAGTGTACCTATTCTCTTCTGTTGTTACTTTTCTTCAATTGCTTCTTCTATTCTACAGCCCTCTTTTGAAGTTCTGACAGTACTATTAAGTTTTATTAAACTATATAAAGTGAGAGCATTTTTAAATCTGTTAGAAGTGTCTTTTCATCTTTGATGAGACATTAAAAAAAACCTTTGTCCAGTAACATTATTCATTTTTTTCAGAAATAATTTGAATTTTTTGATGAGTTCTTGGTGGCCCAATCTTGAAGATCTTTATGAAGCAAATGTTCCTGTATATAGGTTTATTCAAAGACCTGGAGATTTGGTCTGGATAAATGCAGGCACTGTGCACTGGGTTCAGGCTGTTGGCTGGTGCAACAATATTGCTTGGAATGTTGGCCCACTTACAGGTATTGTAAATAATACAGTAACAGTAATAAGTAATAAGTAGTACATTTAAAAAATTCTCTCTAATGATGAGTTGGAAAATAACTCACTAGAAGTTCAGAAAATTTGTCCTAGGAGAAATACAGTTGCTAGTATACAAAGAGTGAATTCTAGCTAATCAAAGTGAAAGTGAAGTCACTCAGTTGTGTCCGACTCTTAGTGACCCCATGGACTACAGCCCACCAGGCCTTCCATCCATGGGATTTTCCAGGCAAGAGTACTACTGGAGTGGGATGCCATTGCCTTCTCTGTTAACAGCGGCAAGACATATTATATTTACTTGGAGCTGGTATACTTGGTGACAGCCTTAGTGCCCTCGGACACGGCACGCTTGGCCAGCTCCCCAGGTAGCAGCAAGCGCACGGCGGTCTGGATCTCCCTGGATGTGATAGTCGAGCGCTTGTTGTAATGCGCCAGGCATGATGTGTCACCAGCGATGCACTCGAAAATGTTGTTGACTAAGGAGTTCATGATTCCCATGGCCTTGGATGAGATGCCAGTGTCCGGATGGACTTGCTTTAGTACCTTGTACACGTACACGGAGTAGCTGTCCTTGTGGCTGCGCTTAGGCTTCTTGCCGTCCATCTTCTGGGCCTTGGTCACATCTTTTTTAGAGCCCTTTTCAGGGGCAGGAGCAGACTTAGCCAGTTCAGGCATGTCTATAATGACAACACCCAACAACACAGAAAGAATTCTAGCTAGGACAGGTATAAAGAAGAGTAAATGTTAGCAAATAACAAAAATGTGCTTTTGCAGATATAGACAATATACTTTTGTTATTTTAGAGCATTGAATATTGTTTTTATAAAAGAAAACTTGGGGGAAAGCATAATAGAATAATTATTCTTTAGGCTTTTTATTTTTTCTAATATACCACATGAGATGTTTTGTCAAACTCTGTTTAATCTATGCAGCATGAAAAAGTCTGGCCTTAGGGGCCAGAAAGATCTGAATGAATCCTAGCTTGTCTGTCTTTGTTAAAAGGTGAGGTGTAAAAAAGGAAAGCCTAATACCAGGCACATGGTGGAAAGTTCTGACAAATCGTAGTCCACTGGAGAAGGGAGTGCCAAACCACTTTCCCATTCTTGCCTTGAGAACCAAATGAACAGTATAAAAAGTAAAAACCATATGATACCAGAAGATGAGCCCCCACATAATAGATGCCCAACTTACTACTGAGAAAGGCTCTAGAAGAAATGAAGAGGCTGAGCCAAAGTGGAAACAACATGCAGATGTGTCTGGTGGGGAAATTAAAGTCTGATGATGTAAAAGAAAAAAAATATTGCACAGAATATTTCATGTACATTCATGCTCATAATTTATTCATATTTTCACAAATAAACACATAATTTGTAGAATGTTAGTTCCATGAATCTAGATACATTGGATGTGACCAAGCAGAAGATAACAAAAGTGAACTCCTAGGAATCAGTGAAATAAAAGGGATGAGAATGGGCAAATATAATTCCGATGACCATTACATTTACTATTTTGGAATAAGAATCCCATGGAAGAAATGGAGTAGGTTGCATAGTCAACAAAGCATTATGTGGATGTAATCTCAAAAACAATAGAATGATCTGTTTTGTTTCCGAGGGAAACCATTCACCATCACAGTAACCGAAGTCTGTGGCCTAGTTACCAGTGCTAAAGAAGCTGAAGTCAA
>NW_011488983.1:9646-11888 GCF_000754665.1 Bison bison bison
ATTTTCTTGGGCTCCAGAATCACTGTGGACAGTGAGCACAGCCACAAAATTAAAAGAGGCTTGCTTCTTGGAGTAAAAGCTATCACAGATCCAAACAGCATATTAAAAAGCAGAGACATTACTTTGCCAACAAAGGTCTTTATCGTCAAAACTATGGTTTTTCTAGTAGTCATGTCCAAATATGAGAGTTAGATCGTAAAGAAGGCTGAACACTGAGGAATTAATGCTTTCACATTGTGATGCTGGAGAAGAATCTTGAGAATCCCTTTGACTGCAAGGAGGTCAGACCAATCAGTCCTAAAGTAAATCAACCCTGAATTTTCATTGGAAGGACTGATGCTGAAGCTCCAGTGCTTTGATCACCTGATATAAACGGCTGACTCTTGGAAAAGATCCTGACGCTGGGAAAGATTGAGGGCAGGAGGAAAATGGGGTGATGGAGGATGAAATGGTAATATAGCATCAACAACTTGGTGGACATGAATCTGAGCAAACTCTGGGACATGGTGACAGAGAAGCCTGGCATGTGGCAGTTCATGGGGTTGCAAAGAGTTGGATACAACTAGCAATTGAAGAAGTGCTCTTTAATGGCAATTTTTAACTATAATTTTTATGAGAACCATATTTTAGTGTTTTTAGTTTTTCAGAATTATCATTAAAATGATGACCTGAGTGGTGATAATGATTATGTTCATATATTTTGTACTTTCATTTTTAACTTAAATTTTTTTTCCCATCCTAGCCAGCCAGTATAAATTGGCAGTGGAACGGTATGAGTGGAACAAATTGCAAAGTGTAAAGTCAGTAGTACCCATGGTTCATCTGTCCTGGAATATGGCACGAAACATCAAAGTTTCAGATCCCAAGCTTTTTGAAATGATTAAGTAAGTCCTTTCCAAAGTTGCTGTAGTTCTTCTTTTGGATGCTGATGGTGAGGAGAAAATGGAGCACAGGGAATATGATAAAGTTACCTAATGAATGTTTTTCTCCCGAAGATTTATATCAGTTGATATCAGATGATAAAGTGGCCCCAGAAACTTAATACTCACATGTTAAAAAATACTTTATATCTTTTGAAATAGACTTTTGAAATATCTTTTGAAAAATATGCCAATTATTGTGGCATAGAGAATAATGAAGGCATACATGATTCTTTACTAGGAAACTCATACATGTGTCCTTTTTCTTAACCTTTGACCAATCTGATGTCCTAGGACCCCTTTAATTTTAATCCTGTAAGTCTGTCTGAAGCACAGGGAGTGAAAATATTATAAATATCTCATAAATAATCATTTTAAACAGTCTTAACTAGTTATATTTTCTACTGTAATCAAATTATCCCCTTCTTGATCCATTTGTAAATTTAATAGGTGAACAGTTTAAATATATATGTATGTGTATATATAGTCTACTAATTGCTCATTTGTTATCTTAGGTTTCTGTTCCATTTCTTTTGTAGGTATATTTAGAATATAGGCATACATCATCTTATTGGTGTTTACCTGACTGCACTTTGCAGATTCTGTGTGTTTTACAAATTGATTTGTGGCAAATCAGTATTAAACAAGTGTCTGCACCATTTCTTTCCTGCCCACTTTCTTTTCATGTCTAATTTTGCTAATTCTCACAGTATTTGAGATTTTTCTTTATTGGTATATTTCTGGTAGTGAACTGTGATTAGTGATCCTTTATGTTACTGTTGTAAGAAGCTTTTGACTTGCTGAAGGTTGAGGTGATGGTTCGTAATTTTTTTTTTTTGCAGTCAGATCAGATCAGTCGCTCAGTCGTGTCCTACTCTTTGCAACCCCATGAATTGCAATAGGTCATTTTTAATTAATATATATGCATTGTTTTTTTAGACGTACTGCTTTTGCCCACTTAACAGACTAGCATATATTGTAAACATAAGTTTACAAAATCAGAGAATTGACACGCACAACAAAAAAGTTACAAAAGCAGAAAGTTTACGTGGTGGTTTATTGTGGTTTAGAATGGAATCATGTTTTTGGAGTCTGTTGGTATGTATTTTCAGGACGAGCCACTTAGCACTGTTTCTCCAAACTTCAGTTTATATGTTTTTCTTTCACTTTCTCTCCCCTCATGCCATCACCAAATAAATATTTAAATTACTATTTTCTGTTGTTCTTTTTAACTCCTTTCACCACTTCTGTGTGTTTGTGAATGGTAGACAAGGATTTAGTGTACTAAATCTTAGACTAGATAGTCTTATTAGACTAGTCTA
>NW_011488983.1:11988-12151 GCF_000754665.1 Bison bison bison
CTTGAGAAATAGTGCTAATCTTTCATTTATTTTCAAAATTTTCTTCTAACAAATATATGCAAACAAAAATTGTTCACTAAGGGTATGCACTATTTTACTTATTGACTCATTCCTTTTTCTTTCAATGTTTGAGATTTAAAATTAGAAAAGTTTGAAAGAGCAT
>NW_011488983.1:15225-15942 GCF_000754665.1 Bison bison bison
TTCCACAGTTTATTGTGATCCACACAGTCAAAGGCTTTGGCATAGTCAGTAATGCAGAAATAGATGTTTTTCTGGAACTCTCTAGCTTTTTTGATGATCCAGCAGATGTTGGCAATTTGATCTCTGGTTCCTCTGCCTTTTCTAAAACCAGCTTGAACATCTGGAAGTTCACGGTTCACATATTGCTGAAGCCTGGCTTGGAGAATTTTGAGTATTACTTTACTAGCGTGTGAGATGAGTGCAATTGTGTGGTAGTTTAAGCATTCTTTGGCATTGCCTTTCTATTTTTGCCACCTCTTCTTAATATCTTCTGCTTCTGTTCGGTCCATAGCATTTCTTTTATTGAGCCCATCTTTGCATGAACTGTTCCCTTGGTATCTCTTGAAGCAATCTCTGGTCTTTCCCATTGTATTGTTTTCCTGTTTCTTTGCATTGATCACTGAGGAAGGCTTTCTTATCTCTCCTTGCTATTTGGAACCCTGCATTCAAATGGGTATCTCTTTGCTTTTCTCCTTTGCTTTTCGCTTTCCTTCTTTTCACAGCTATTTGTAAGTCCTCCTCAGACAGCCATTTTGCTTTTTTGCATTTCATTTTCTTGGGGATGGCCTTGATCCCTGTCTCCTGTACTGTGTCACGAACCTCCATCCATAGTTCATCAGGCACTCTGTCTATCAGATCTAGTCCCTTAAATCTATTTTTCACTTCCACTCTATGAGT
>NW_011488983.1:20136-20645 GCF_000754665.1 Bison bison bison
GCATATATGCAGAGGAAACCCAAATTGAAAAAGACACATGTACCCCAGTGTTCATTGCAGCGCTGTTTACAATAGCCAAGACATGGAAGCAACCTAGTTGTCCATTGAGTGACAAATGGATTAGCTGTGGTATACAGTGGAATACTACTCAGCTATAAAAAGAATGCATTTAAATCAGTTATAATGAAGTGGTTGAACCTAGAGCCTATGATACAGAGTGAAGTAAGTCAAAAAAGAAAACTATATTAACTCCTGTATTTGGAATTTAGAAGCATGGTACTGATGACTCTGTGCACAGAATCAGCAGTGGAGATGCAGACCTAGAGAACAGATTTATGGACAAGAGTGGAGGAGAAGAGGGATGGAGAGGGTGAGATGAATGGAGAGAATAGCATGGATGTATATACACTATACTACTAAGCCACTTCAGTCATGTCTGACTCTGTGCGACCCCATAGATGGCAGCCCACCAGGCTCCCCTATCCCTGGGATTCTCCAGGCAAGAACAC
>NW_011488984.1:0-489 GCF_000754665.1 Bison bison bison
TACCTATGCTCACTCATCCCTTTATTTAAACTATTATGATTCACTGGGTTTTGAGTTCTCTTATAAAGTGAGTATAATTAGGTTTTTCTTTGTATGCCAACATGAAATCTTTTTTTTTTTAATGGTAAGTTAGGTTCTTACACATGTATTGCTCTTACTGTTAGGTTTGTTTTCAACTCTGTCTTATTATACAATGGTATAATTTTAAAAACATTGCTTTATTTTCCTTTGTTCTTTCTCTGCTTTATTTTTTTTTCTTTGCTTTTCTGTTAATTGCATTTCTTTTAGTTTTAGATAGGTTTGTCTCTTTGTTCTAGTTGTTAACTTTATGTCATGTTTTATTTAAATCCTGCTTAATACTCTTAGCCCTCTGTTTTCTTATAAAATCTGGTACTTTCTGGTCTGCCATTTTTTGCGGGGGTATAATTTAACATCCATCTTTTCTTTAGAGAAAAATGAATGAAATTATTCTTTCTTCTTCCCCTTTCT
>NW_011488984.1:2869-4350 GCF_000754665.1 Bison bison bison
TATTTCCTCATCTCTAAAACAAGGATGATCTTTATGACTATTTTTGTGAAAATTAAATGATAATGTAAAGTCTCAAAATAATACCTTTGCCTTAATAGGCCCTCAGTAAATGTTGGAGCAAACATTCTTTCTGCCTTCAAAGTTAAAAAAAAGTATTTTATGGTAGCTATACCCTAACTCAGTGTACTTCAAAATTTGTCAAAAATTTAAGTCCTAGTTTTATTTCAAGAAGATATTTATGCAGAACTGGGTTCAGATAGTCATTTTAAATCCGAAGTCTTTTCTGGCCTAACTGATGAAAAATATGTTCTTCTGAAATTAAAAAAAACAAATCTAGTTTCTATTAGTTGATGACCATTTCAGGTAGTCCCATAAGACTTTCTGCTCAAAATAATATCCTACATCCTCAATTGGCAGTTGCAGAACCACAAATATATTTATTCCTATGCCTATAGAATATGGTCCTAACAGGATATGCAGTGCAACTTCAAATTTTCAAAGTAAATTGTGAAAACATCTAAGTAATTCCATATTTCGGTAGCAATGGTAAAATAATGCAGAATAAAATTGTATGTAACAAAAGTACGTGAAAACTACATTCAATTATGAATTTTAAAATTTGAGTATCTTAGAACTTTAGGATAGAAAAATATTCAAAACATTTGGCCTACCTCTATTGGTCAAATATATTTTTATTTTTTATTCAAGAGTCCAAGAGACAAATATTAAATTCTTGAGGAAGTTTATAGAATCTAAATATATCTTCTGTGAATTATTAAATAAATTAATATTATTGGGAATAATCCTGACAAGTTTTTACCTAGTTTAAATTTAATTTAATAAATTCACTTTGAGCACTACTTATGAGCAAATTTTTATGATTTTTACTGCAGTAAATCCTATTTTCTATAGTATTGTAATCAAGAATCAGCTGCATTCTAATTAAACTTAATTTCTAACATTTACATGCTTAATGAAAAATGTATAGTCCTTTTACAAAAGAGGAGTGATTTGAGTCTTGTTTCTAAAGCTTACATTAATTGCTATTAAGCCCACAAAATTCTCATAAAGTATGTACACAAAAATCACAGTGTCTGTCCAAACAATTCAAATAATTGATTCATTGCTACTAAATATTTAATGAAAATATAATCTCACATTCTTAGTAGATAAACAATGATAATTTGATTTAAAGGTCTGAGTACATTTTAAATCTACTGAGTTTTTGCATGGCATATGACGATGGGCATTAATAGCAGAGATGAATGGGCCCTTATTTCTCTAGCATGGTGCTCGGTAGTGTCTGACTCTTTTTGACCTCCTGGTTCATAGCCTGCCATGCTTCTCTGTCCTTGAGATTTCCCGGGCAAAAAATAGTGGAGTGGGTTGCCATTTCCTTCTCCAAGGAACTTCCCCACCCAGGGACTGAACCTGCATCTCTGGTGTCTCCTGCATTGGCAGGGAGATTCTTTTCCATTGAA
>NW_011488984.1:4450-4821 GCF_000754665.1 Bison bison bison
AAGCATCATGTTTGTGGAAGAGATATACATAGTAATTTTTTCAAATAATGAGAGATACTCATTCAATTTTTTCAAATGCTGGATGTATTTTTTCCTGGAACATAAAAATAAGCTAAAATAATATGTGATTCAAAAAAATCTATAGCATAATTAATCTGTGATTAAGGTGTGTAGAAATTATTGAAATAAAGACCCAAATAAATAGAAGCAAGGTATTTGCTCAGCTTTGATTATTCTGTCACATTATTTGCTGCATTTGGCATTTGACATTGCATGTGACCAATGTCCTGGCTATATTATCTTAATGATTTTTTTGACCAGTCACTTAATCTTTCAGAACATCTATTTCCTCATCTCTAAAACAAGGATGA
>NW_011488984.1:4921-5516 GCF_000754665.1 Bison bison bison
TATGTACTAGCTGTTAAACCCTGCTATTTATAGAGAAGAAAATTTCCTCTATTGGTACAACATGTGCTAAAAAATTTTCTATGCAAGAAAATTGCATGGGGTGATGGAACATAAAATGTTACAAAATCCAGAGTCTATGAGTTCTCCATGTAAATGTTTTTATTTCATTGTCTCATTCACTTGTTCTTTGAACTAAAAATATTATTTCTATACAGGGAAAATATATGTATGGTTTGACTATTGCTTATTATCAATGCCCAGAGAAATTTGAAGTAGTTAACACTAGATAATTATGATCATAATTGTATCTATAATATATACACACACACTACACTTTCTGAACCACCAAAACTGAACACTGAACCTGAAAACTTTTTGGCATTGTTTAACCTTAAATAAAATATTATAATAATTTTATACCATATTTAAAAATTATTTCCCTTAATATCTTGTGAATATACTTTCCATAGTTTAAGATAATGAAGAAATAATGAACATATTTTGACTTTCTCATTCTACAGGGGATGAAAACTAGTACTTCAGACATTTAGCTTAAAACTACTTCCTCATTATTCAAAGCTACCTGATATCCTAA
>NW_011488984.1:8625-9887 GCF_000754665.1 Bison bison bison
ATCTTTACACAGAGTGAAACATGTCACTTTGAATTTTTACATTGATAAAGAAAAAAGACTCAGTTTGAATTCTAATGATTAACATAGAGACCCGCTGGTTTTTCTGTGTGGCAATTCTTAATTGGGAATAGAGCGGGGAAAGTTCTCTATTTTTCGTCTTGCTTTCTCTATATCTTCTCTTTCTGGATTTTGATTAAACTCTCTTTCCATACATGCCAAACATGTAACTGTATTCTTTTGGGGGATTGTGAGCTATTTTAAGAGTCAAGATTGTGATATTAAGTTTGTATGTATTGGGATGTCAATGAGAAAAATTTAGTTTGTGTGTGTGGGAGGGGTGGGGGAGAAAGAGAGAGAGTTGAATAGCTCGAGAACATGAAATAATATTGAAAAGTCATCTCTTTTGTCTAATTTGTAAATATTTTCAAGGGATATGATAAAAATTTGTCAGTAATCTTTTTTAATATTTTCTAGTTCCTTTTAGAAATATGGAAATAAAATTTTTACCAGAACAAACTGCCTCCCTATGTTGCCCATCTTACTCAATAACACTGTTATTCTAGTCAGTCAAGCTACAAATTTAATTTATTCTCTCTTCTTATCCCTCAACTCTCACTGTGAGATCCTTCAGGGATATCTACATAAAAATCTGCCCCCAAATCATCACCTTACAGTATGTGAAATGTTCTGTGCATAATTCTACAAGGGGAAGGGATACAAAATCTCTTAGAGCCTTGGATAAGGTAAATTAATAAGAGAAACAAGAAATACCTGTGAGTTCAATTATTCAAATTTGACAGAATGTCAAATGTTTATGTTTTATAAAATAAAGAAAAGGAATCTTTTATGGAATAACTGACAGAATGATTGATTTTTATTGAGAATTTATATTATTCTCATAGAAACTGTTTGATCATGTAACAACATAATAGTGTTATAAGAATACATATACACATACATGTGTGTAGGTATGTATGTGTATTTGTGTGTGCATGTGTATATACATAATTTTGTGTAGAGGAAAAACTTTGATTAACATGAAATTGTCTCAAGCATGATGAGAAAATTACAGATTAAGCCACAGAAATAAATTTAGGATCAGTAAATACCCATTTAGAATGATCTCTTATTTCTTTCTGAAACATAAATTTCAAACGTTTTCATGCTCTCCCTAAATCTCTGTAAGATCTTCAGTTAACAATGTTATTACATTTGCTAAGGCAAAATTGGGGACAAATATTAGTTTTCATATAGTTCTTGAT
>NW_011488984.1:9987-10369 GCF_000754665.1 Bison bison bison
CATCATAATTGTTCTAAAATTTCTTATATACACTTTCTTTATATGGAACTTCTACTGAATCTCACCCTGTTGGAGTACAAATTAGTGTTTTGAAAAATAAATTAAGAATATTGTCTTTTTAATTTGCAAACCATTAAGAGAAAGTCTGTGATCTAATAATTAAGTAGCATGTATAAAGTAAAAAGGTTTCATCTTATAGAAACATGAAAAACTAAAATTTTAAGCCTCTTTATAAAGTGAACCTATTTTATACAATGTTTCTAACTTTTTTCCTTCAGTGAAGCAATCTGTGTTTTCATAGAAAGCTTTATTAATACATTTGTGTTAACCAGTAATATTATCCAAGAGTGGCAATGGGTTTATACCAAAAAAAAAAAAAAAA
>NW_011488984.1:14059-14391 GCF_000754665.1 Bison bison bison
CTCATGTTTCAATAATATTTTCTGTCCTCAGACTGTTTCTTACTCTCTCTTTCCCAGACCTGTTCAAACATGATATTGATGAGACTAAAAATAAAATGCTAGCGTTTCATCTTGATGTTTTAACAAAATTTGGGGAGTATAAAGTAACTCATAAGAAGACATACTTTACATGAGATTTCTGGAAATTGTATGAGTTCATCCTGGTGATGCAGCAGATGGTTTTCTCTGATACACAAGAGCCTATGTCTGACCCTTAATGTTGTAAAATATATATATATATATATTGAATAAATAGTCAACTGATATCCTTCTTGTCTGACTTTTTAACAAGT
>NW_011488985.1:0-255 GCF_000754665.1 Bison bison bison
ACAGCCTTGATGTACTCCTTTTCCAATTTTGAACCAGTTCGTTGTTCCATGTCCAGTTCTAGCTGTTGCTTCTTGACCTGCATAGAGATTTCTCAGGAGACAGGTAAGGTGGTCTGGGATTCCCATCTCTTTAAGTGTTTTCCTCAGTTTGTTGTGATGCCCACAATCAAAGGCTTTAACATAGTCAATGAACCAGAAGTAGATGTTTTTCTGGAATTATCTTGCTTTTTCTATGATCCAACAGAGGTTGGCAAT
>NW_011488985.1:3240-6049 GCF_000754665.1 Bison bison bison
AAGATTTCAAGATGTCTCTTAACTCTTTTTTGTGGCATAAGAACTCTTAGCATGAGATCTACCCTCTTAACAACACAGTGTTGTACTCTTACAATTTGGTAGATCTCTAGAAGCTATTCATCTTGTACAAATGTAACTTTCTACTTGTTGAGCAGCAACTCCCCACTTCCTCCTCCTCCAGCCTCTGGCAACCACCACTCTATTCTCTGCTTCTTTGTGTTTGACTATTTTGGATATGCCATATAAGTGGAATCATGCAGGATTTATCCTTCTGAGACTCACTTCACTTAACACAGTGTCTTCCAGATCCATCCATGGATAAAGAAAATGCAGTATATTCATACAATGGAATACTTTTCAGCCTGGTACTAGTGTTTCTAATGCTAGGACTCCTTTTGCCTTGCTTTCTCTTCTCTGAGTTAACCTATTTGCATATTAGAGATACCAAAAAGTGTGGTAGACGTTCTACATACATTAACTCCTTACCCTTCACTAAAAAAAGGAGTGTTTTGTTAATTTGTTTTCCAAAGGAGGAAACCAGGGCCCATACATTAATTATCTTGTCGAAAGTCACATAGCTCTAAATGGTAGAGCTGTAGCTTAAATGTCTGTCTAACTACAAAGCTCAGGCTGTTTCCCACAGCACCAATGACTGACTTTCCTTTTCTTTAAAGAGAAGGTGCTAACATTAGTAATTCAATAATTGCACAAAATGGAATATAAAAGTTTAAAATTAGTAAGGATCTAGTCAATGGTGAGCTGGAGCCAGCTGGGAAGAGATGCACACAGTCTGCTCTCACAAATTGGTGCTGTGGGACATCACTTTGATAGCTTGACAGTGGCCATGGTGGCTGAAATTCTTTCTTCCATGGAAACTGGCAAATGCTACAAACACTACAAATCAAGCTTTTTTTTTTTTCACCAGCACACAATTGGACTTAGTAGTACAGACTGTTTTGTTTATGAGGCATCTGAAGGTAAGAGGCTGCTAATGGCTTATCCAACATAACAGCTAGTATGTGGCAGAGATGGGACCATAACCCAGGTTTTCTGATGTTCAGTAAAATGTTAAGCTGCTATTACTTCCATTATTGGGATGAAAGTGTGTGCATGTGTGTGTGCATGTGTATGAGATAGAAGGAGAGAGAGGATATTAATGAATCATGAAGTGTGTGGTAACACAGGGCATTATTGACTCTGATTCTGCATCAGAAAGAAAGAACATTATTAGATGAACATCATCTAATCCAGTAATACATTGCAATTATCTGGGGAGGTTGTTAAAAATAACAATTTTCCTGGACTGAATGAGCCACTCCAGGTGACATTGTATATTTAATATGAATCTCCAGGTGTTGTGATGAAATGCAGACTGGCATTTTTGTTTGTTTTGAGAACAAAGTTCAATCTTACACCACAGTTCATTCCCTTAAATAAATTTTATTTTTGTTTGAGTGTGGCACAATTTTTCAACCTTATAATGCAAAACTAGTTTCCAGAAACCAATTATTTATAGTTTTTAAAAATCTTATTATAGTTTTAACTTGCATTTACCTAATGACTATTAATACTGAGCATCTTTTTTATTAACATCTAGTTAATTTGCAATATAATATTAGTCACAGGTATACACATAATGGTTCAATATTATTATAAACTGTACTTGATTTAAAGTTATAAAATAGTGGTTATTTTCCTTTACTGTACAACATATCCCTATAGGTTACTTTATACATAGTAGTTTGTATCTCTTAACCCCCTACCCCACTTTTCCCTTCCCCCTTCCCTCTCCACATTGGTAACCACTAGGTTGTTCTCTATATCTGTGAGTCTGCTTTGTTTTTATTATATTCACTAATCTGTTTTATTTTTTTAGATTCCAAATATAAATGGTATTATACAGTATTTGTGTTTCTCTTTCTGACCTATTTCACTTAGTGTTATCCTCTAAGTCCATCCATGTTGTTGCAAATAGTATTATTTCGTTCTTCTTTATGGCTGAGTAGTATTCCTTTCATCTGTTAACACGACACTTGGGTTGTTTATTTATCCATTCATCTATTAATGGGACACCTGGGTTGTTTCCATATATGGCAATTGTCAATAATGCTTCTATGAACATTGGGGTGCATGTATCCTTTTTAATTAGTAAAGTTTTCATTTTTTTCCCAATATATACACAGTAGTGGGATTGCTGGGGCATTTGGTAGTTCTATTTTTAGTTTCTGTAGAAACTTCCATACTGTTCTCCATAGTGTCTGCACCAATTTATATTCCCACCAAGAGTGTAGGAACATTCCCTTTTCTCCACATCATCATCAGCATTTGTTATCTGAGGTCTTTTTGATAATGATGGCCATTCTGACAGCTGTGAGATGAGATACCTCAATGAGATACTTCATTGTGGTTTTGATTTGCATTTCTCTGATGACTAGTAATGGTGAACATCTTTTCCTGTGCCTGTTAGCAATTTCTATGTCTTCTTTGGAAAAAAAGTCTATTCAGGCCTTCTGTCCCTTTCTTAACTGGGTTGTTTGTTTGTTTGATGTTGAGTTATATGAACTGTTTATATATTTTGGATATTACCCCATTATCATTTGCAAATATTTTCTCCTACTCTAGCATTTAATGTAACAGCTTGTTAAATGTAAAATAAAGCATACATATTTGTTTTTTGGGGGGGCTTTATAGTCACTGCTTCCTTTGGGATGTAGGAAAGAATTATCAGCAAATGTGGGTGTGCAGAATGGCCTTAAGAATGGCCTCATTTTAGGGCTCTGTGAGGAAAGCTGAGTGCCGAAGAATTGAT
>NW_011488985.1:8052-8233 GCF_000754665.1 Bison bison bison
ACAGGGAACTATACTCAATATCTTGTAATAACTTATAATGGAAAAGAATCTGAAGAAGAATACAGGTATGTGTATGTGTAATTTAATCACTTTGATGTACACCTGAAACTAGTACAACATTATAAATTAACTATATTTCAATAAAAAATTTCTGAAAACACAGTTTTCTGGCTGTACCCCC
>NW_011488985.1:8597-12820 GCF_000754665.1 Bison bison bison
GATCTTGCCTCATTGAACTGTGCTCTCCTCATCTCTAAGATGGACACATTCATTCCCCACTTTGCTTTCTTCAGCAGATAGGTCTGCACAGACCTGAAAAGAAATGTACAAAGACTATTGCGTGCTTTAATCCTTCATTTCTGGAAATCTGGGGTGGAGCTTTCCTGAAAGTCATAAGCACTCTTTATTGCAAGTGTGAGATCTTTCCCAAGCAGCAAACTCACTTTGAAGAGACTGGCTTCCCCTACATTTTCTAGGCCAGACCATCTTTTGTAAGGCTCTTCTTCTTCTTTTTTTTTTTCCAGATCACACAAGCTGCAATTACAAATTACTTTCAAGGCACTGAAAATAGACTGGGAAGAGAGGCATACATCCTGCTCAACAGAGACCGTGTCTACATATCAGGTTGTCTGCTCCTTATTACTGCTGTCCCAGGATCCTTTTCTTTAAGCATCCCCTCTTCTTTTATGGGAGGGAGTCCTGTCTCACAGCTGACTATGTGCTTCCAGGAACCATTCATCTTTTCTTTCACATGCCCTGCATTTAGGATTCTCTAGTGTAGCAGTTGAGAGAGTACACTGACTGCAAATCAGCTGGTCCAGGCTTGAGGCAGGGAGCGGGGCACACCTGTCTGATGCTGCCATTTCCACCTTGATTTATTCAGAGATACAGTCAAGTGCTCTGAACGTCTTCAGTCCTAGGAAGTCCTTGTCAAAGCTGTGATCTGTAGATGCCTACAGGGGAGCATTCAAGAGACCCATCCAGGTTAGGGGGAGCTGGGTCTTCCTTTCTGTGGATGAAGCAAGGGGGTGCTTGAGCTACAGAATGACGACAGTACCTTTAACCCTAATGGGGATGTGAGGAATTCTGTCACTCCCACACTTGACTTCCTGTGCTTTTTTTTACACCTTGTCATTGGCAAGATTTCCAAGTTTCTCGTCCTACTAAAGCTTTACAGCATGTGATAGAAGAGAGATTTCAGTTGTAAAGTAAAAAGGCACTGTCACTTTTATCTTCACTGATTCAAGTCAGCACACGTCTAGAAACTTTTCTGTTATCAGGCCTACATTTTAATAGGATGATTCTGAAAAGTGCCCATTTTCCTAATTATTTCAGAATTATATGGACAGTAATTATCACTTTCCATTAGCAGCACTAGAAGTGGTTAGAACAAATTTCAAATGCATCCAGCAAGTGCTTTACACTAATATGTTTGCTTCATTAACTTCAATTAAAAGACAGCAGTGGCTCCTCATAGCAATAAGTTTGCTTTGATACATTCTCATCAAATATTGATCTGAATAGTCTGTAGGAGTGCTTAGCTGGGTCGTGTGAAATTTATTTACTGAGTACATTATTTCTATCCTCAAACTTCCAATTGCTGTCTCAGGAAATCTATTTTTTTTCATGTTAAAACTTTACTAACATTTAGGAAATCACTAATTTTTTTGGCCATTAATACACATCTGTTAAAATGTTTTCACTGTGAAATCTTCAACAGAAAAAAAAAAAAGAGTGGGTCAAAAGTTATATCAGATGATATATTTTCTTTCCTACTTAGTCAGAAAAAAAAATTTTTTTTTCAGACAACAAAATTTATATGAGTGACTGTCAGTCAAATACCCCTTCCCTCAAGCAGATTTACCCACATGTGATTTGATGGCTTGAAGTTACACAGAGATTTTGTTTAAAAGAAATCCATTTGGAATTTGAGGAAAACTAATAGAGAAACAGACTTCTGATGTTTAAAACCTCATTGATTCAGGAAAGAGTGGCGATTTCTCTCTGAAATATATGCTGAATTCATGGAGCTGAATTCCCTAGTTCACATGGACTCTTCAGTCATAGCTGAGGCCTGTGAGAATGGCTGAGCAGTGAATGGAATACAGAGCAGGAGAAAGAGCAGGCCGGGAGAGTTCTGAAGGAGGAAATGGGTGAGGCTGGCAAATAGGTTCTGACAGTCCTGTAGAACCAACAAGAGACAAAGCACAAAGCATGAAATGGGAATTCAAAGATCAGTGAGTAATCCAAAATGGCAACCTGATTGGCAACTGTGAGTTGGCAGGGAAAGAAAAATCCAGAAAATGCTTCCTTCCTGTTTTCACTAGAGATTTAAAACTGAGGTCACAAGAGCATGCATAGGAAGGCTGTCTTTTAGGGGGAAAGAAGACAAGTGAGACAAATCATCTTCCCAGGACTGAGGCACCAAAACCTCCATTAAATGCTCTGTGTAGTGACTAAATGGAGACTCGGTTGACTTTCAGTTATTAAATGTATGGGGGTCATGAACCTTGAAATTGCCTGAAATTCTTCAGCATATATTTACTGGTCACCTACAGTGTGCTAGATAGCAGTGACTAGAACATGCTTTCAAGGTTGTGGCTGCTATCCCTGAAAATGGGTGTGTTCAGCCCAGTTGCCTATGAGAATCATCAAGAAATCTGTACCACTGCTTTCTCATCTCCATATCCAGTGCCCAGATGGGTCCTTTCCCTGACTCCTGGACATACCTGCAACTGTAGCAGTTGCCCCTCAAGAAATAGAATGGAGAAGTTTAATGTACATAGGGCCAGAGGCTGTTGTCAGATTCCAGGTCTAAGATATCCAGGTAGCAAATGCAATTCAAAAGGCCATGTGGGAGAAATGAGGCCTGCACATGTCTTCTCAGCTACACACAGAAGCTCAGATACCCAGTGACAGTGAGTCAAGACTCAGTCACTGATTTTCTGATTCCAACCAGGCACTCTTTCAATTATTCCATGGTTTGCATTTCCCCAATATCCATGCTTTATAATTCAAATATGTATATGTATATATATATACACATATATATATATATATATTTGTTGTATGCCTATACTATTTACATATGTCAGTATGCCTAATAGATCTATTCAACTAGATCTATTCAAATATATCTATTTGGTAATTAATAGAATGATTGCTATTGTTTAGTTATTTTAGAGCTTTAGAGCTTTGTCTTATTTTATCCTCAACAATCCTATGAGATATGTATTCTGATTCACATCTTACAGATGAGGAACATAGGCTCAGGAGAGTAAATATTTGGCTCAGAGACACATAATGAGTGCACAAATCTGTGTCCTTTCTATTACATAATATTGCCTTTCTCTCTCGTTCTTCCTCCTTCGCTCTCCTCTTCATAGTTCCTCTGTCTATCTGCGTGAGTCTGTCTCACTCTCATTGTCATGTAGACTGTGTGCTGTGAAATTTTGCTCTTGAATTCTATGAAACATCAAGTGTGAATGTAGCATGACATTATAAACAGGCAGACACAGGTCCTACATGGGTAACAGTGCCGTCTTTGGTCATTTTAGTTATTGAGCTGAAATCATCCTTCCTTGTTTCCTCTTGGCAGTTCTGGAAATGATCTTGTTGAAGAAAGAAATGTGAAAATAAAACTTTGGGAGCAGACAGACATGTTGCCTGCCTGATAAGGGGTAGTTTGCTTCAGAGCTGTGGAGAACAATGTATTCAAAGGTGGGAAGACAAGCTAAGACTGACGATGGGAGCTATATATTCATCTAGAGAGAGGAAGTATTTTTTTAAAAAAGCATAAGAAATGACTATAATAAAACACTATTCATAATTCAGTATAGAATTGTGCTGTATATTGTGAAAAATTAAATAGGAAGCATTGCCTATTACCTTGCTGTTACTTTAGAATTACACTGAGACTCTCCTGAAAGTTTATAATTATAAATCCAAAGGATCATTATACTGCATTAGTGTGGATAATTACTGACCTGATTTGGATCAAGGTGAATTCAGCTTCTTTTCATCAAAGTGTAATTATTCTTTATCCAAGCCCTTTCCAGATCTAGTTTCCCTTTGAGAGAAGGGGGAAGAATGCATTCTTTCTAAAATAATAAGTATATTTATTGAATACCACAGATCCTTAATTGTAAACTGAATTTTTGATTTCCTGGGGTCACTGGAGGATTGCACTCTATAATTGAACAATGCCTTAATGAATGTAATTTAGTGGCTCCACTTGCTAATGTGACTAGTTCCGACTGTTTATTTCATTTCAGAATTGGACACAATCAGATATGGAAACATAATTACACTGTGTAGAAATAAGCCCCAAGATTTCCAGACCTGACAGAAGAAAGCTTGTGGGCATGTAATTAAGAGAGAGAAAAAGGTTGACCTACTTTTTCTGAGTTTCAGGGATCAACTTGTATATCTGACTGTGGATC
>NW_011488985.1:12920-13218 GCF_000754665.1 Bison bison bison
TGGATCAGTTCATCTCCTTGTCTATTCTTCTCCTAATAATCCTGACCTCATTTTCTATTGTTTGCACAAATGAATTAATTTGTAGTCTAATTCTGTTGATTTAGAAATCTGAATAAATGAGAGATTTGGAAGTGTCAATTAAGCAATCTGTGGAATTCCTATCACAAAGATTGCTTTGTTAACCTCACTCTGCATTCAGAATGTGAAATTAATTGGGGGCCAGGGGTAATGGGAGGGAACAGGTGCCAATTACAGGATTATTGCAAGGGACGATTCAGCTTAGAAACTGTCAAATGCC
>NW_011488985.1:13506-14420 GCF_000754665.1 Bison bison bison
TTCTTCACAGTCCAACTCTCACATCCATACATGACTACTGGAAAAACCATAGCCTTGACTAGACAGACCTTTGTTGGCACAGTAGAGATGTCTGAACTATTGGAGACTAGTTGACACCTATTTGATAGTCATTAGCATGCAAAACAATGTTTTCTAATAGAACTCCCTGTAATTATAGAAATGTTCTCTATTTGTACCGGTTGTGGCCACTTGTGGCTATTGAGCAGTTGAATATGGGTAGTGTGACTGAATTTATTTTATTTTAATTTATTTAGATTTAAATAACCATATCCAGCTACCAGCTACCCTATTGGACAACACACATATAGAGGAAAACTGAAGACCAGTGGAGAATGAGATTGCCCAGAGAGATTGTGTAGGGTGAGAAGGGAAGAAACTTAAACTAGAACTGAGGGGAATAAATGAGCACTTAAGGGATGCACAGAGAAACAACCCACAAAGGAATCTGATTAGGGATAGAGATAAAGTGGGAACTCAGCAGATCAATAGACATCAGACAACAGAATTGCACAATAGGGAGGGCAACAGTGTCAAAGGCTCCTGAGAGGTCAGGTAGAATGAAGATTTTATGAGGCTCAGGATTTATTGGTCTTCATATGATTTACTGTTACAAAAGTTGCAAAACAGGTACTAAAACATACCGGGAAGCATGTCCTTCTCAAATGGACATAGAATGCTTTGGGAATGACTCTTCATGTTTAAAGGATGTCTAAGATTTTGTTTCTAAAAACGAAAATTCTCTTCTATTGGAGTTGGTCTGCATATAGTGTATTAACAAGCAACTTAATTCAGTCAATGCTCTGCTTGGTGACAGGATGCTAATGAGTAGTTTTCAAAGTAACCACTTGTTTGATGAGACTCAACCATTTTGGGTCTTTTCAAAGCAGTTTATG
>NW_011488985.1:14520-15276 GCF_000754665.1 Bison bison bison
GTGTTGTGTGGAGCTAGCTATAAACTTGTCTTGAGGATGGATGTGGAAACTGTATTCAGCAGAAAGCCCAGGGCAATAACATGGATATTTTCTTGACCATCTATTGAAGTCCCCAAGGCCTAGGCTGTGCATCTCTGAAAGGAAAGCCCTTTGAAATCAATGCCCATGTCTTTCAAGCATTGCCTGAACCCTTTTCGAGTTGTCCATCTGCCATTTCTTTACTTGACTAGTTTGAACTCTTTACAATTTCATGTCAAATCCCCACGGTTCAGTAACTTCTAAAGAGCAATATTTCTTCCCCACCTCATTTTGTGATGACTCACACAATGAAGCCACACAACTGAAATATCTTGTCTTGAGCTCCAGAGCTTTCAGTTGAGCAGAAAATAAGCTATATAGATCTTTCCTGAAAAGCATCCTTTGTGCAACAGTCATTCAAGGGGAAATATGAATGTAGACATTTTAATTCACTATCCAATCACTGCTAAGTGATCTGACCAGAGAGTCCTGTTTAGTAGGCACAACTGAAAGATCTGTTTTTTCACTTTCCCAGTGTCTGCAGCCCAAAAGCATCTCCCTGCCACTCATGGTCTTCCCTAGTGATTTGCTCCAACTGCTGTCTGACCCTGATGAATTCAGTCTACTTTCTTACACACACCAGCTTCACAAAGGCTCTGGGGTTTGACAATTTGAAGCTCTTCCATAGTAGAAATATTGCCATGCCCTTTGCAGTGTACAAAGCAGAGTAAGATGTGC
>NW_011488985.1:15611-16999 GCF_000754665.1 Bison bison bison
ACCTCACATTGATTTATTCCCTGGAGCCTTCACACAGAGATGCTAGTGGATTTGGAGATTTAAAGATAAAAAGATACTCATTCCAAAGATGCTAGAGGGTTAGGACAGAAGGCCAACAATAAACTACTACTGCTTTGGAATATGCGGTTAGGGGGCCGTGTGATTAGTTGTCTTTCACTAAATGTTTCTCAGTGTTTCTCTCATGAGACTAGGTGTAAAATAATATTATCCAGCTCAAGTGTGGTTGGTATGAATTTTCACCAGTGCGCTTCAGGGCAACTTTTCTTTTTTAACATAAAATACATCTAATTTGCCTCCCCCACCTGTTACAGTTGATAAGAAATCCAGTGTCAGCATTATTTTGGGACCCTCCCCCTCTCCTTGGGATTAAGCAGGAGATAGAAGGGCTGTTAGGAGATAGATAGGCAGGAGATAGAAGGGTGTTTCCATCACCAGAAAATATGGTGATGGACCTCTGATCTTCCATCTATTGTGGTCCTTGTTCATGACCAGCATACCTCACTCAAACAAAGCTCTGTTCCCTTCATGTCAAACTTAAGCACAGAAACCTTACAGTGTTTCAAAGTTAGAGCATCTAATATATAGCCTCCCCATTCATAGCACACAGTCATCTTACTTTTGGAGATTTGCATGGAAGTCGAGAGAGAAACAGTATCTTCCATTCAAGGAATTTGATACCAAAACTAAAACCTCAAACCATCTGCAACCCCTGAGGGAATCCACTGAGTATCCCTTGTCAGGTCACTTCACACTTATGGTCTAGGAATTAGCTTCCCTGTCCTCAAGCCAGCCCAGCGTGATTCTTTGAGCAATCTAACACTGAAACCTACAAATTCTTAACTCTGAGGAGGGGAGAAAGAAAGGTGAGAGAAGCCCAGCCACTGAACCTCAATCATACAAAACTTGGTGCTCCTTTTTCTTTTTTGTCTCTCTCTCTTTTTTTTGCCCTTAACACATCAATATTAACTTTTTTTTTGTAATTGAAATACATACTTGATTTACAATATTAAATTCATTTCTGGTGTATAATGTAGTGATTCAATAATTTTATAGATTATACTCCACAAAGTTTTTATAAAATAATGGCTATATTTCCCTGTGCCATACTGGAATGCAAAAGTAGGAAGTCAAGAAACACCTGGAGTAACAGGCAAATTTGGCCTTGGAATATGGAATGAAGCAGGGCAAAGACTAATAGAGTTTTGCCAAGAAAATGCACTGGTCATAGCAAACACCCTCTTTCAACAACACAAGAGAAGACTCTACACATGGGCATCACCAGATGGTCAACACCGAAATCAGATTGATTATGTTCTTTGCAGTCAAAGATGGAGAAGCTGTATACAGTCAGCAAAAACAGACCGGGA
>NW_011488986.1:0-258 GCF_000754665.1 Bison bison bison
CTTTTCAACTTGACAACTGCTGGGTTTTTTTTTTTTTATCATTTGCATCACTTTGTTGCTAGTTCTACTTTTTCTATATGTCAATTTTCTGATCTGTTTAGTTCTTTCTCATGGCTCTTTGAGCTCTTTAAGAAATATATTTTAAAGTTTTTATCTAGTAAGTCCGATAGCTAGCCTTCCTTAGGGATGTTTCCTGTTCTTTTCCTTTGAATGAGCCATCTTCTCCTGTTTTTTTTTTTTTTTTTTTTTTTCCCTTTT
>NW_011488986.1:4776-6014 GCF_000754665.1 Bison bison bison
AGTTCTGTGCAAAAATAATTTCAGTTTTTCATTGTTGAAGTTTGCCATTTGATATTGGAATACATTTTTAAATAAATGTGGTTATGTGATACATCATTTTATGAACATTTCTTGCTTTATGGGTTTTTTTGTTGTTAATGAATATTGCTGTTTATTTTATATGGATTTTAGACTATTGAAATGATGTTAGACAAAAAATATATTCAAGCAATTTTCTTACTAGAGTTCAAAATGGGTTGTAAAGCAGTGAGACAATTCACAATATCAAAACGCATTTGCCCCAGAAACTGCTAATGAACATACAGTGCAGTGGTGGTTCAAGAAGTTTTACAAAGGAGGTAGTGTCCAGTCATTGGTAGTTGACAACGACCAGCTGAGAGCATCATCAAAGCTGATCCTCTTACAACTACACGAGAAGTTGCCAAAGATCTCAACACCAACCATTCTGTGGTCATTTGGCATTTGAAGCAAATTGGAAAGGTGAAAAAGCTCGATAAGTGAGTACCTCATGAACTGACTAAAAATTAAAAAAAAAAATCATTTTGAAGTGTCATATTCTGTTATTCTATGCAACAACAATGAACTCTTTCCCAATCAGATTGTGACATGTGATGAAATGTTGATTTTATGCAATAACCAGCAATTACCAGCTCAGTAGTTGGACAGAGAATAAGCTCAAAATAATTTCCCAAAGCCAGATTTGCACCAAAATAAAGGGTCATGGTCACTGTTTGGTTGTCTGCTACTGGTCTGATCCACTATAGCTTTCCAAATCCCAGTGAAACTATTACATCTGAGAAGTATGCTAAGAAAAATCAATGAGATGTACTGAAAATGCAACACTTGCAGTGAGCACTGGTCAACAGAATGGGCCCAAGTTTTCTCCACAACAATGCCTGACCACACGTCACACAACCAGTGGCCATGGAGCCAAATTATCTGGAGTGGAGTCTTAGCTGGACCATTTACCATCTATGTGACCTTGGGCTAATTATAACTTCTTTGTATCTCAATGTATTTCATGTAAATTAGGATAATAATATTACTGTCTACAAAAGATTGCTTTTTTTCATTTTTGCTTTCATCTTGTTCTTTTTATGTTGAGGTATAGTTGATTTACAATATTATATGAGTTTCAGGTGTGCAACATACTGATTCACAATTTTAAAAGATTATATTCCATTATGGTTAATGTAAAATATTGGCTATATCCCCTGTTTTGCACAATTGATCCTTGT
>NW_011488986.1:9456-9782 GCF_000754665.1 Bison bison bison
TTTTTAATGGCTGAGTAATACTCCATTGTGTATATGTACCATAGCTTTCTTATCCATTCATCTGCTGATGGACATCTAGGTTGCTTCCATGTCCTGGCTATTATAAACAGTGCTGCGATGAACATTGGGGTACACGTGTCTCTTTCCCTTCTAGTTTCATGTTTTTAAACCATTTTGATTTTATTTTGTATAATGGCATGAGAATGTGTTACCTTTTTGTTGATGTATAAGTACAGTTTTCACATACCACTTTTTGAACAGACTGGCTTTTCTCTATGTATATTATAGCCTCTTTTATTATAGATTAATTGATCATCTGTGAGTGA
>NW_011488986.1:9882-10596 GCF_000754665.1 Bison bison bison
TAGTCTGAAGTCTGGAAAGATTATGCCCCCAGCTTTGGCCCTTTTCCTCAGGATTGCTTTAGCAATTCTGCATCTTTGTAGTTCCATATAAATTTTAGAACTATTCATTTTAGCTCTGTGAAAAAGGTCATTGGAATTCTGATAGAGGATAGCATTAAAACTGTAGATTTATTTGAGTAGTATGTCCATTTTAACAATATTAATTTTTCAGATCCAGGAACAATGCATAGCTTTTTATTTCATTGAATCATCTTCAGTTTCCTTTATCAGTGTTTTATAGTTTTCAGCAGATGGGTCTTTCATCTCTTTGATTAAGTTTATTTCTAGATATTTTATTATTTTTGATGCCATTTTAAATGGAAATTTTTTCTTCATTTTCTCTTTCTGATGAAATCCAAGAGACTTCTGTATATTAACCTTGTATCCTGTTACCCTGCTGAATTCACATATTAGATCTCACAGTTTTTGTGTGACAGCTTTAGGGGTATTTATATAGAGTATTATGTCACCCACAAATAGTGGCAATTTTGCTTCTTCTTTTCCAGTTTATATAACTTTTGTTTCCTTTTCTCATCAGGTTCCAATACTATGTTGAATATAAGTGGCAAGAATAGGCATCCCTGTTATGTTCCTGAATTTAATGGGAAGGCTGATTGTTTAATACTGAGTATGATATTAGCTGCAGCATTGTCATATATGGCCATTACTGCATTC
>NW_011488986.1:10696-11137 GCF_000754665.1 Bison bison bison
ATCTATGTTCACTTTCTGGAATTTTTAATGTAAGTGGAAGGGTGTTAAATTTTGTCAGAAGAACCTTTCTGCCAGTGCAGGTGATGAAGAAGACTGGGTTCAATCCCTGGGTCAGAAAGATCCCCTGCAGTAGGAAATGGCAACCTACTCCAGTATTCTTGCCTGGAAAGCTCCATGGACAGAGGACCCTAGTGGACTACAGTCCATGGGGTCACACAAAGTCAAACACGACAGAGTGACTAAACACATACTGAAACAATCACAAGGTTTTTATTATTCAGTGTGTTAATATGGTATATCCCATTGATTTGTCAATATTGAAAAAGGTATACATCCCTGGAATAAACACCAGTTGATCTGGGTAAACAATTGATTTGATATATTGTTGGATTTGGATTACTAATATTTCTTGAGGACTGTTGCATATATGTTAATAAGTGA
>NW_011488986.1:14492-16235 GCF_000754665.1 Bison bison bison
TCTTTCAGCTTTTGTTTATCTGGGAGGCGTTTTACCTTTCCAACAAATCCAAATGAGATCCTTGCCACATAGAGTGTTCTTATTTGTACATTTTCTTCTTCCATTACTTTAAATATATTTTGCCACGTACTTTTGGCTTGTAGATTTTCTGTTGAAAAGTCATCTGAAAGCCATATGAAAGTATTTGCATATGTCGTGTGTTTCTTTTCTCTTGCTGCTTTTAATATTTATTCTTTATCTTTTGTTTTTGCCATTTTAACTACAGGGATTCTTGTTGATTTCCTTTTTAGGTTAATCCTATTTGTCCCCCTCAGTGCTTCTTGGACTTATATCTGTTTTTGTTTTTGTTTTGTTTTCCCATGTTAGGGAATTTTTCAGGTATGTCTTCAGTTATGTTTTCAACCCATTTGTGTCTCTCTTCTCCTTCTGAAACCCCCCTAATGCAAATATTAGGGAGGTTGTGCCCTTGATGTTTTCCCAGAGGTCTCTTAAAAACACCACCTTTCTTTTCATTTTTTAAAATATCTCTATTCAGCGTCAGTGTTTTCTGCTATTCTATTCCACCTCACTGGTTGGTTCCTCTATACTATTTAAAGTACTATGGTTTCCTCCTAGTGTATTTTCCTTTGCATTTGTTGTATTGTTCATCTTTGGTTGTTCTATATGTTTTCTAACTCATTGTCAAAATCTACTTAGCTACTTTCTCTGTGCATCCATTCTTCTCCTGAATTTTTTGTTCACCATTGTGATCACCATTCTGAATTCTTTTTTGGGCAGATTGCCTATGTCCACTTCACTCATCATTTTGAGTAGGTTCCTCTGTAAGCAAACTTATAGGTTACACAAACTTCTAATTGCTCTTAAGGGAAGGTTAAGTAGAAATACACAGGTGAGACACTGTGGTGAAGATGAGTAGCTGCAGTCTTTGGACATTCAGCAGAAAGTCCACAGAACATTCTCCAGGAGGACTGGTAGTGATATTGGTGAATCAGGCCTCAGTGCCCAATGAAATTTGCAAGATATAGCAATACAAGGTATCTGGTCAAGGTAGTACTATAAGAAAGAGTATTACTGTAGCAGCAGCATTGCAGAGATACTTTGTTATTTTGAAACAAGAAGTACTTCAGGATTTCAAGTCAAAAGGCACTGTTTTACAAAATTCCAATGGGATATATTGTATTATTTTATTGGAGACATTAATGTGTGTGGTATGCATGGTATGGTGTAAAAGGGATTATGTTTCCTGCAGTTTGTGAGCAGAGTATCCATTTTTATTTTCTTTTTAAGGACAGGGTCTTGGTAGGGAAGACCCTGAGAACCTAAGTCAAATAAGTCTGTCACTGCACTTCTTATGAATAAGGCTGCCTATTTTATCCTATACATGTGAGTGCCTTGCCTGGGAAAAGAATTTGTGTTGGTAGCTAACTTAGATATGCATAAACTCAATTTATATGGAAATCCACCTAACTCATTTAACAGAGAACTAAAGAATGAACCTATTTTGTAAACATTAGTATCAGTTGAGGTTTACATGGTATATTACAATTTTGGAGACTTTCAAGTTGGCAGAGGAGTAAGATGGGAAGATCACCTTCAGCCCCACAAACATAAAACAAAAATTTATCTGCATGTAGAACAACTACAGAACACCTTCTGAATGATGGCAGAGGACCCTAGACTTCCAAGAAGTCAAGCCAATCTCATCAGAATGAGGTAGGGCAAAAGATAAAGATTAAAAAAAAA
>NW_011488986.1:20256-20797 GCF_000754665.1 Bison bison bison
ACTTTCCTGTTGCACCTTCATCAAGAGGCTCTGTAGTTCTTCTTCATTTTCTGCCATAAGGGTAATGTCATCTACATATCTGAGGTTATTGACATTTCTTCTGGCAATCTTGATTCCAGCTTCTGCTTCATCCAGCCTGGCATTTTGCATGATGTACTCTGTATATCAGTTAAATTAGCAGGGTGACAATATACAGCCTTGACGTACTATTTTCCCAATTTGGAACCAGTCATTTTTTTTCCATGTCCAGTTCTAGCTACTTCTTCTTGACCTGCATGCAGGTTTCACAGGAGGCAGGTAAGGTGGTCTGGTATTCCCATCTCTTGAAGAATTTTCCACAGTTTCTGAAAATCCATACAGTCCAGGCTTTAGTATAGTGAATGAAGCAGAAGTAGATGTTTTCCTGGAATTCTTGTTCATTTTCTATGATCCACCAGATGTAGGCAGTTTGATCTCTGGTTCCTCTGCCTTTTCTAAATCCAGCTTGAACGTCTGAAAGTTCTTGGTTCATGTACTGTTGAAGCCTGGCTTGTAGAATTTT
>NW_011488986.1:24949-25412 GCF_000754665.1 Bison bison bison
AAACAAGGTAAAAAGACAACCCTCAGAATGGGAGAAAATAACAGCAAATGAAACAACTGAAAAAGGATTAATCTTCAAAACATATAAGCAACTCATTCAACTCAATAGTGGAAAAACAAACAACCCAATCAAAAGTGGACAAAAGACATAAACAGACATTTCTCCAAAGAAGACACACAGATGGCTAATGAACATTTGAAAAGGTACTAAGCATCAGCATCACTCATTATTCAATTCGTTTCAGTTCAGTCACTCAGTCGTGTCCAACTCTATGCGACCCCTCTTTGAATCACAGCACGCCAGGCCTCCCTGTCCATCACCAACTCAAAAGAGTTCACCCAAACTCATGTGCATCAAGTCGGTGATGCCATCCAGCCATCTCCTCCTCTGTCGTCCCTTCTCCTCGTGCCCCCAATCCCTCCCAGCCTCAGGGTCTTTTCCAATGAGTCAACTCTTCACATGA
>NW_011488987.1:0-920 GCF_000754665.1 Bison bison bison
ATCAGGCTTCTCCATCCATGGGATTTTCCAGGCAAGAGTACTGGAGTGGGTTGCCATTTCCTTCTCCAGTGGATCTTCCTGACCCAGGGATCAAACCTGGGTCTCCTGCATTGCAGGCAGACACTTTACCCTCTGAGCCACCAGAGAAGCCCCTGGCACATATGATATTGTCAGTGCTTATATATTTAAGGCCTTGAGACCAGATGAGATCCTCTTTGCTGGTTCCTATTCAATAACCCAAGTTTTAATGTTAAAATGCTACAGGGCCCCATCTTTGATCCTCTTCTCTTTTTTGCTTATACTCACTCATTTCTTGCTCAAAATGAAGCAAGGCAAAGGTTAACAGAATTTTGCCAAGAGAACACAGTGTCATAGCAAACACCCTCTTACAACAATACAAGAGACAAGTCTACACATGGACATCACCAGATGGTCAGTACAGAAATCAGGTTGATTATATTCTTTGCAGTCAAAGATGGAGAAGTTCTGTAACAGTCAGCAAAAATAGGACCAGGAGCTGACTGTGGCTCAGATCATGAACTCCTTATTCAATTCAGATGTAAATTGAAGAAAGTAGGGAAAACCACTAGGCCATTCAGGTATGATCTAAATCAAATCCCTTAGGATTATACAGTGGGAGTGAGAAATAGATTCAAAGGATTAGATCTGATAGACAGAGTGCCTGAAGAACTATGGACAGAGGATCCTACGTTGTATAGAAGACAGTGATCCAAACCATTCCCAAGAAAAAGAAATGCAAAAAATTTAAATGGTTCTCTGAGGAGGCCTCACAAATAGCTGAGAAAATAAGTGAAAGGCAAAGGAGAAAAAAAGGTCTATCCATCTGAATGCAGAGTTCCAAAGAATAGCAAGGAGAGATAAGAAAGCCTTCCTCAGTGATCAGTGCAAAGAAACAGAGG
>NW_011488987.1:4285-6778 GCF_000754665.1 Bison bison bison
TGTAGCCCACCGGGCTCCTCTGTTCATGGAATTTTTTAGGCAAGAGTACTGGAGTGGGTAGCCATTCCCTTCTCCAGGGGATCTTTCCAACCCAGGGATCGAACTCGGGTCTCCCATATTGCAGGCAGATTGTTTACCATCTAAGCCAAAATTGAAATGAAATTTTACTTCTCTGCTCAAAATGCTTTAATGGTTCCTATATTAGAGTAAAAATTAGTCCTAAAAATGACATAAAATATCTTTTGCAACCATGTCATCTGTTAACTCACTGATCACACCTCCTACACTCTCTCTTACTTTTGCTGCCCTAAACTCCCCGTCTTCTTTACTTTTCTCAGACATCCCAGGCAATTCCCTCTGAGAGGAACGCTTTGCTCCAGATATCTGAGTGGCTTTCTGCCAAGCAACATTGGGCCTTCATTCAATGCCACTTTCCCAGGGGAGCATCCCTTGTGTACCCTATTTAAAAATGCACCACCTCCTTCCCCTAGAATTCACTATCTTCCCAGATTTATTTTTCTCCATAATACTAATCACTGTCTTCCGTATTTACATAAATACCATGAGGCATGAAGTATTGTCGGTTGTTTTCTCTGCTGTATCTACAGCACCAAGGATAGTATCTGACACATTGTTGACACTTAAAAATATACTTTAATAAATGGATGAAAGAAACATACATAAGCAAAAGCAGTCCCCTTGATCTGTGAATATTTGTTTCAAAGTAGTCTCCCAGACCTTCTTCTGTCAAAATCCTCTCTAGGCTCCTAAATGAAATGTTTAAACGCGCACTGAAGTGGCTTAAGCACCCACATATAGTAGAAAGTATATGCTGTGTGGCTCAAGTCATACTGACATTAGTCATGTCTGTGGTGGGCATTTATAAAAATGATTAGGTTTTGAGGCATTTGTAGTCCAGTAGAGGTGAAAGTTGTATACAATGTGACTTGAGTAAAAAGAACAAGTTTTAACATAAGTATTCACAACTTTGGGCTTGCTTCCTAGGTGGCTGGGTGGTAATGTATCCATTTGTAACACAGGAGACATGGGGTTCAGTCCCTGGGTGGGGAAGATCCCCTGGAGAAGGAAATAACAACCCACTCCAGTATTCTTGCCTGGGAAATCCCTTGAACGGAGGAACCTGGTGGGCTACAGTCCTTGGGATCTTAAAAGAGTTGGACATGACTTAGCAACTAGACAACAACACAGCTTTCCCTTTGGATGCCAATTCCTAAAGGATATTTTGAGCCTCTGGCAGCAGAGAGCTGCAGGTTTAAGAGAAGGTGGGTGAGGCTTTCTTCAGTCAGTTCAGTTCAGTCGCTCAGCGGTGTCTGACTTTTTGTGACCCCATGGACTGCAGCATGCCAGGCTTCCCTGCCCATCACCAACTCCCAGAGCTTGCTGAAACTCATCTTCATTGAGTCACTGATGCCATCCAACCATCTCATCCTCTGTCGTCCCCTTCTCCTCCCCTCTTCAGTCTTTCCCAGCATCAAGGTCTTTTCCAATGAGTCAGTTCTTTGCATCATGTAGCCAAAGTATTGGAGCTTCAGCTTCAGCATCAGTCCTTCCAACAAATATTCAGGACTGATTTCCTGTAGGACTGACTATTTTGATCTCCTTGCAGTCCAAGGGACTCTTGAGACTCTTCTCCAACACCACAGTGCAAAAGCGTCAATTCTTCAGTGCTCAGCTTTCTTTATGGTCCAACTCTCACATCCATACATGACTACTGGAAAACCCATAGCTTTTGACTGGATGGACCTTTGTTGGCAAAATAATGTTTTTGCTTTTTAATATGCTGCCTAGGTTGGTCATAGCTTTTCTTCCAAGGAGCAAGTGTCTTTTAATTTCATGGCTGCAGTCACCATCTGCAGTGATTTTGGAGCCCAAGAAAATAAAGTCTGTCTCTGTTTCCACTGTTTCCCCATCTATTTGCCGTGAAATGATTGGACCGGATGCCATGATCTTCATTTCTGAATGTTGAGCTTTAAGCCAACTTTTTTAGTCTCCTCTTTCACTTTCATCAAGAGGCTCTTTAGTTCTTCTTCACTTTCTGCCATAAGGGTGGTGTCATCTGCATATCTGAGGTTATTGATATTTCTCCCGGCAATCTTGATTCCAGCTTGTGTTTCTTCCAGTCCAGCGTTTCTCATGATGTACTCTGCATAGAAGTTAAATGAGCAGGGTGACAATATACAGCCTTGACATACTCCTTTTCCTATTTGGAACCAGTCTGTTGTTCCATGTCCAGTTCTAACTGTTGCTTCCTGACCTGCATACAGGTTTCTCAAGAGGCAGGTAAGGTGGTCTGTATTCCCATTTCTTGAAGAATTTCCCACAGTTTGTTGAGATCCAAACAGTCAAAGGCTTTGACATAGTCAATAAAGCAGAAATAAATGTTCCTTGACTTACATTTACATCTATTCACTCCTGACTGCTGCCTGAGTGATCCTAAGAGGCTTAAGTAAAAAAAAAAAAAAAAAAAAAAAA
>NW_011488987.1:6884-7517 GCF_000754665.1 Bison bison bison
TCATGATGTACTCTGCATAGAAGTTAAATGAGCAGGGTGACAATATACAGCCTTGACATACTCCTTTTCCTATTTGGAACCAGTCTGTTGTTCCATGTCCAGTTCTAACTGTTGCTTCCTGACCTGCATACAGGTTTCTCAAGAGGCAGGTAAGGTGGTCTGTATTCCCATTTCTTGAAGAATTTCCCACAGTTTGTTGAGATCCAAACAGTCAAAGGCTTTGACATAGTCAATAAAGCAGAAATAAATGTTCCTTGACTTACATTTAAAAGGGGATAAGTGGCTCAAGAAAATCTCCTGAAAGGCCAGCTTAAAAAGGAAGGAATTTTGGGTAGTGATAAGAAGACGGAAGGAATATGATAAGATAATAATTGTGGGCTTAGGGTACATGAAAGAGAAGAAAGAGAAGGATTTTGGAACAGCTTCCATAAGAATTGGAGAAAACCAAGTGGATAAAGAAATTTTTAATATTTATGGATTAAGTAAAGGAACTCTCCTTTCTTTCCTCCAGAATACCTCAATTTTATGAGCAATTTTCTTTTTGAGAGCACCCAAATGACTTGGTGCAAATGTGCCTGTAGAAGGATTACTGACTAAATTCATCTACCAGTTGCTATTTGACTTGGAAAATGT
>NW_011488987.1:8761-19357 GCF_000754665.1 Bison bison bison
CTTCCAAAGAAATCCCAGGGCTGATCTCCTTCAGGATGGACTGGTTGGATCTCCTTGCAGTCCAAGGGACTCTCAAGAGTCTTCTCCAACACCACAGTTCAAAAGCATCAATTCTTCGGCGCTCAGCCTTCTTCACAGTCCAACTGTCACATCCATACGCCAACCCCAAATCCCACCTCGGCTGGAGAAGGATCCCCCAAAGAGAGATTATAGCCACCCTGAGGACTCTCTAGCTCATTTTTTGAGATCCCATAGGATCTGAATGTTTTTCTTCAGGACTGTGAGACTTTAATTTAGCTGGAGGTATTTATCCAGAAACAACACATCTCATTCAAGATGGCTCAAGTCCCTCCTTGTTCAGGGATCAGGAAATCTATCACCTGTCTAGTACAAGCCCTGCCAAGCTGTGTTGGCTCTTTAGAGCTATCCTGAGAAATCTTATCCCCAGAAACTTAATTTTGGGGGTATTCCCTAGAATGGCACTCATTTGTAGTCCTGAATAGGTATCTGAGATCTCCCAGGGGCTCAAGGTGTATTTTGAGTGTCCACTTCTGTTGTCTTCCATAGCTTGACTCACGAGTAGTGAATCCAAGTCGTGCCCTAGTACCTTTACTGCTGTGGGGGTAGGGACCCTTCCGTGTGGGCTGGACGTAAGCCTTTGGGGACCCATGTTTCCAGACTTTAATTAGGACTTGAGTCCTGGAGCATATAGTGGTGGCTCTTTAGAATCTTTTGGGTCCCAGTTGACACCCCACAAGCGTATTTCTTGTTGGAATTGCCCAACAGCCATGGTGTAAGACTGAAGAGTATGAACCTCTGAATGTAGGAAGGGCTCTTTGACAAAAACTAAAGGTCTCCCATATAGCATCTCACAAGGGCTAAGACCAACCTGTTTCTTAGGGGCAATACAGTTGTGGAGGAGAGCTATTGATAAAGCCTCCTTACATCCAAGGGAGGTCTCTCCTGGGTTATCTTTTCTATCACTGATTTTAAGAATTGGTTGGCTTTTTCAGCTTTTCCTGAAGACTGAGGCCTCCAGGCCCAATGGAGGTAATAAGTAATGCCCAATGCTTTAGAGACCCCTTGGGTGACCTTAGAAGTAAATGATGTCCCATTGTCACTTTGTAATGACCTGGGCAGACCAAATCTCAGAATGATTTCATAGAGCAGTGTTTTTACCACCTCCTTGGCCTTCTCAGTGCAGGTGGGAAAGCCTTCAATCCATCCTGTGAAAGTATCTAACATGAATAATAGGTATTTATACCCTTGAGAAACTGGCATCTGGAAGTCCATCTGCCAGCCCTCTCCTGAGTTGGCCCCACGTCTTTGGACAGGCTGGGCCAGCTGGAGTCTTTGAGCTCCGTGAGGGTTGTTTAATTGGCAAGTGGGACAAGAGGAGACCACTTGCCTTACAGTTGTTTGGAGGCCTGTCCCTCTGAAGGAACTTTCTAGTCATCTTTGGAGGGCCTTCTCCCCTAAATGAGTGGTGGTGTGTAAGGAGTTAACCAACTTCCATTGGAGGTTCCCAGGCAGAGAAAGGAGTCCCTCCTTTGGGAACCACCCCATATGATCTTCTTGAAAGCTCTCATGCTTAGATTTAAGAGTCTCACCCTCAGTATATGAAGGAGTTTCTGGCAAATCAGTCTGTAGAACTAAGGTGGCAACCCCTATTAGGTCACTGTTCTGTAATGCTGCTCTCTTAGCTGCCTGATCATCTGCTTGGTTCCCTTGTGCCACTTCCATGCTCCCTTTTTGGTGTCCTTTACAGCGGGAGACTGAAACCTCAGCGGGCCAATGGACTGCATCCAAGAGTCTAAGGATTTGATCACCATACTTGATTGGGGATCCTCGGGTGGTCAAGTGGCCTCTTTCTTTCCAAGTATCAACATGTGCATGTAGCACCAGAAAGGCATACTTGGAGTAGGTATAAATGGCTACTCTTTTCCCTTTTCCCAGCTCTAAAGCTGGAGTCAGGGCTATGAGCTCAGCAGATTGGGTTGAAGTACCTGGTAGCAAAGGTTTAGCTTCTGTGGTCTCAAAATTGGAGACTACTATATATTCGGCTCTTCTTTTTCAATCCAAGACAAAGCTGCTTCCATCGGTGTACCAGATTTCCTCAAGATTGGTCAGAGGATCTTCTGACAATCCCTCTTGGGTTTTTTTTTCCAGTGGTCCAAGGTTTCTAGGCAAGAGTGAAAGGGGTGAGAGCCCTCGGGGGTAGGCAGAAGGGTAGCTGAGTTAAGAACCTCACAAGGGAATAGAGTCAGGCCTGGGTTTTCCATCAGCACTGCTTGATATCTGAGGATCCTTTGATCAGGCATCCATAAATGGCCTCTCCCATTCAGGAGTTCTTTCACTTGGTGGCTGGTAAAAATAGTTATTTGTCACCAAGAGAGAGTTTTAAAGCATCTTTTATCAGGACTGCAATAGCTGCAAGATTCTGAAGGCAGGGAAAGACCTCTTTCCAATAAGGGAGTAGGACACTTAGGGACCACCAGAAACTAGTGGGAAAATATTTGTCAGTCAAGCAAAAAGAAGTGCTCAGGTGAATTTTTCTGTGATTGTTTTTCCTGTAGCACCCAAGATGGTACAGGTTTTGGAGGAAAAGGCTCCAGAGTAGGTGGAAAAAAGTAGGTCCAGAGTAGGTCCAAGAAATTCTCGGACCTACCTGCCACATCCACTTGCACCCTTGGCTCCAGCCCTGTGATGGTGATCTGTGACAGATGGGCTGGCTGGAGGGGGCTGCTTCAGTCATGTTGAAACATCATGAAGGAAAGCTTGGCACTTGACCTTGAGGCTCTTGGGTCCCCAGGACAGAGTACCACCCAGTGTCCCCATTGATTACATTTGTACATCAAGGCTGTATATTGTCACCCTGATTATTTAACTTATATGCAGAGTTCATCATGCAAAATGCCGGGCTGGATGAAGCCCAACCTGGAATCAAGATTGCTGGGAGAAATATCAATAACCTCAGATATACAGATGACACCACCCTTATGGCAGAAAGTGAAGAGGAACTAAAGAGCCTCTTGATGAAAGTGAAAGAGGAGAGTGAAAAGGCTGTCTTAAAACTCAACATTCAAAACGTGAAGATCATAGCATCCAGTCCCATCACTTCATGGCAAATAAATGCAGAAACAATGGAAACAGTGACAGACTTTATTTTCTTGGGCTCCAAAATCACTGCAGATGGTGACTGCAGCCACAAAATTAAAAGACACTTGCTCCTTGGGAAAAAAGTTATGACCAGCCTAGACAGCGTACTAAAAAGCAGAAACATTACTTTGCCAACAAAGTTCCAACTAGTCAAAGCTATGGTTTTTCCAGTAGTTATGTATGGATGTGAGAGTTGGACTATAAAGAAAGCTGAGTGCCAAAGAATTGATGCTTTTGAACTGTGGTGTTGGAGAAGATTCTTGAGAGTGCCTTGAACAGCAAAGAGATCCAACCCGTCCATCCTAAAGGAAATCAGTCCTGAATATTCATTGGAAGGACTGATGCTGAAGCTGAGGATGCAATACTTTGGCCATTTGATGCAAAGAACTGACTCATTGGAAAAGACTCTGATTCTGGGAAAGATTGAAGGCAGGAGGAGGAGAAGGCGACAACAGAGGATGAGATGGTTGGATCATCACCGACTCGATGGACATGAGTTTGAGCAACCTCTGGGAGTTGATGATGGACAGGGAAGCCTATCGTGCTGCAGTCCTTGGGGTCGCAAAGAGTCAGACACGACTGAGTGACTGAACTGAACTGGCCCAATGTCCCCCCTGTCTACAGATTAGGCATTTGCCTCGTGCCTTGTCCTCAAGGACTTGGGGTTTGCCATAGGGCTTCCCTGGAGGGTGGCCGGCATCTGGGCATGTGTTTATCTTTCCTTTTCTCCCTTTCCTGGGCCTTGCCTTCCTCTCCTATTCTCTGTTATAAAAGTTATTAGTGGCTGTTCAGACCATCTCATCTAAAAAGGCAACAGGGTCCTGCTGTTGTAACTGTTGTAACTTTATCCTGATGTCTGGTGCACACTGGGATAGGAATTTGTCCTTTAAAGTCACCTGTCCCTCATAAGAGTCTTAAGTCCAGACTGGTAAACTTTTGGAGGGCATCTTTTAGACTTTCCAGAAGGGCAAGAGGGTTCTGATTGGACTCCTGAATTATTGCTGAGACCAGACACAGTCCCACAAGTGATAGGCTTCCTTCTATTCCTATGGGTGGACTGCCTTAGGGGTAAGTCTTTCTGAAGCTTATCCTACCCAGTACTGTTGCAACCTGAGAGCCAGGCATCCCCAGGTCAAGGTGCAGATCCCCAGATAGGTTGAGGTGTGACAACCTCCTGGAGATCGAATCCCTAGGCAGGTCGAGGCATGTTGGCTTCCCAAAAATTGGGTCCCTGGGCAAGTAGAGGCATGTCAATCTCCTGGCACCCTGAGCTGGTGGATCCCTGAGCAGGCCTAGGGATCCTGAGCCTGCTGAGGTTGATGACAAACTCCCGAGGACCAGATCCCTAGGCAGGTCAAGGCAGGTTGACCTCCTGGGACCACAGGCTGGAGCTGGGCATCCCCAAGGTCTCCAGCCTGACCAGTGCTGGGTAGGATTAAGGGGATGTAATCTTAACTCATTGCCAGTTTGTCCACTGTGGATGGGACTAGATATCATGATGTACAGCAATTCAAACCTGTGCCCTAAGACTGGGAACCCGGTGAAGCAGTCATAAGCCTTATCCTCTTACTGCTCTGAGGGATTGTAAGTCACTAATTTCCTCCCCTAGTCCTCTATAAGAGTAGTTTAGGATGTTTCCAATGGTAAACATTTCATTGTCATAGACCCTCTTTAGGTAATAACAGAAGTAGTGACAAAGCAGTGGGTATCTGGTCCTGTTAGGAGCATTAAGAGTATTTTACTAATAAGCTAGGTGGAGTGATGTTGCCTACAAGCAGGTAGGGTCCTGGTTGTAGAACTTAGTAACTGGCTTAAGAACAAATTGATAAGAGGCAACAGACCAGATGTTCCATAAAAGTGGAGTGGATATCTGATCCTGGGGTATAACTTTAGGAGAAGAGTGGTAAGTGTTTGGGCCCAAAGAGGCTGCAGGGCTAACTCCCAAAGTGGCAAACATTATCCCTGGAAGCCCAACTGCCCTTGAAGGGATGCCACCAACAGATGGACTTCTAGCAGGCATTGTGCGCCTGTTGCCAGCCCTAGAGGGTTCACTGAGAGATGCTGTTCTTGCATATGTTGTACGAAACATGGAAGATGAAGGCCTGAATCTCTAGAGGAATTGAATATTATACAGTTATCTTCCTCCCAAGAGCCAACTATTTTCTGGTTGTCCCTCCAGAAGATTTAGAGGCAACTTTGTGGTCCAGGAAGGGACTCAGGGAAAAAGCCTGAAACAGGAGGGAAGGAAACAGGGCACAAATTTAAAAGAATGACATAGCCCAAGGGCATAACATAAATGGATTAAAATCAAATGGGTCCAAGATGGCAAACAAGTCAAATTCAACTAAACCTTGATCCTCAATTTGCAAGCTAAATGACACACCCAAAAGCACAATGACAGTTCCAAGGCACTATCAAAAGAGTAGGTGGTTGGTTCCCCAATTGTTGGAATGATCCTCCCACTCATTAGCATATGAAATTCAGTGCAGTTCAGTTCAGTTGCTCAGTCCTGTCCGACTCTTTGCGACCCCATGGACTGCAGCACTACAGGCCTCCCTATCCATCACCAACTCCTGGAGCCTACCCAAACTCATGTCCATTGAGTCGGTGATGCCATCCAACCATCTCATCCTCTGTCCTCTTCTCCTCTCACCTTAAATCTTTCCCAGCATCAGGGTCTTTTCAAATGAGTCAGTTCTTTAGATCAGTTGGCCCAAGTATTGGAGTTTCAGCTTCAGCATCAGTCCTTCCAATGAACATTCAGGACTGATCTCCTTTAGGATGGACTGGTTGGATCTCCTTGTTGTCCAAGGGACTCTCAAGAGTCTTCTCCAACACCACAGTTCAAAAGCATCAATTCTTTGGCGCTCAGCTTTTTTTATAGCCCAAGTCTCACACCCATACATGACTACTGGAAAAACCATAGCTTTGACTCGTTGGAACTTTGTTGGCAAAGTAATGTCTCTGCTTTTTAGTAAGCTGTCTAGGTTGGTCATAACTTTTCTTCCAAGGAGCAAGCATCTTTTAATTTCATGGCTGCAGTCACCATCTGCAGTGATTTTGGAGCCCAAGAAAATAAAGTCTGACACTGCTTCCCCATCTATTTGCGTGAAGTGGTGGGACCAGATGCCATGATCTTAGTTTTCTGAATGTTGAGTTTCAAGCCAACCTTTTCACTCTCTTCTTTCACTTTCATCAATAAACTCTTTAGTTCTTCTTCACTTTCTGCCATAAGGGTGGTGTCATCTGCATATCTGAGGTTATTAATATTTCTCCCAGCAATCTTGATTCCAGCTTATGCTTCTTCCAGCCCAACATGATGATCTCTGCATATAAGTTAAGTCATCAGGGTGACAATATACAGCCTTGATGTACTCCTTTCCTGATTTGGAACCAGTCTGTTGTTCCAGTTCTAACTGTTACTTCTTGACCTGCATACAGATTTCTCAGGAGACAGGTCAGGTGGTCTAGTATTCCCATCTCTTTAAGAATTTTCCACAATTTGTTGTGATCCACACAGTCAAAGGCTTTGGCATGGTCAATAAAGCAGAACTAGATGTTTTTCTGGAACTCTCTTGCTTTTTCAATGATTCAACAGATGTTGGCAATTTGATCTCTGAGTCCTCTGCCTTTTCTAAATCTAAACTTGAACATCTGGAATTCATGGTTCACGTACAGTTGAAGTCTAGTTGGAGAATTTTGAGCATTACTTTGCTAGCATGTGAGATGAGTGCTATTGTGTGGTAGTTCGAGCTTTCTTTGGCATTGCCTTTGTTTGGGATTGGAGTGAAGACTGACTTTTCCAGTCCTGTGGCCACTGCTGAGTTTTCCAAATGTCCTGGCATATTGAGTGCAGCACTTTAACAGCATCATCTTTTAGGATTTGAAATAGCTCAACTGGAATTCCATCACCTCCACTAGCTTTGTTTGTAGTGATGCTTCCAACGGCCCACTTGACTTTGCATTCCTGGATGTCTGGCTCTAGATGAGTGATCACACCATCATGATTATCTGGGTCATGAAGGTCTTTTTTGTATAGTTCTGTGTATTCTTGCCACATTTTCTTAATATCATCTGCTTTTGTTAGGTCCATACCATTTCTGTCCTTTATTGTACCCATCTTTGCATGATGGCATCTTTGTTGGGCTTCCCTGGTGGCTCAGAGGTTAAAGCACCTGCCTGCAATGTGGGAGACCTGGGTTTGATACTTGGGTTGGGAAGATCCCCTGGAGAAGGAAATGGCAACCCACTCCAGTATTCTTGCCTGGAAAATCCCATGGACAGAGGAGCCTGGTGGGCTATACTCCACAGGGTAGCAAAGAGTCAGACATGACTGAGCAACTTCACTTTCTTCAATTTGCATGAAAAGTTCCCTTGGTATCTCTAATTTTCTTGAAGAGATCTCTTATCTTTCCCAATTCTATTGTTTTCCTCTCTTTCTTTGCATTGATCACTGAGGAAGCCTTTCTTATCTCTCCTTGCTATCCTTTGGAACTCTACATTCAAATGGGTATATCCTTCCTTTTACCGAGCCCATAAAAACCTAACCACAGCCACAATTCATGCTACACCCTGTGGACTGTGCTTCTTTCTGAATCCAGACGAATCTATCTCCTACTTATCACTGTGTCTCTCACTAAATTCTTTTTATGCAATGAGACATCAAGAACCTGAGCTTAATTAGGTCCTAAAACCAGGCACTGTATGTTTTGGCCAGGTTCAAGTCCCGGTCAGACATGACTGAATGACTAAGCACAGCACAGAGTCCCTGCCACATGGGTTTGAGTCCCAATCTTAGGTAAACAGTTTCAAGCACACCTTTAAGAAATGGAAAGATGATTGGAAAGAAATGGAAAGACCTGCCCAATACTTTGTAAATAGTGGCATAGATGGAGAGAGGAGCTGAAGGATGGGAGGAAAAAGCAGTGGGAAAAACATGCCAAGGAACCCCCTTCATAACCTATCAGAAAAACTGTTAAATGCCTAACCTGTGCCCACAGTTTTCATTGTCCTGATGCTGGCAGAATGAAGATTAAGGACATAAGAACCCTCACCCACTTGGGTAGCAGCTACTAAGGCACAGCAGATAGTGGAGTCTTTAGCACACACTGGAGAGTAGCCCCTGCCAGAGTCCCTCAGTTGCACCCACTACTATTTGCAGGGGGTTGCAGGAAACAAGAAACAAGAGATTGTAAAGGAATTAAGATTTTGTTAGCCGTATGTCCTTCCAGCCATAGGGGCGAGGACCTCCTACATAAAGTGGAGGTCTTCTGGAATCTGAAACTGAGCTATGTGAGCTTTCTGCCGAGTTTGTTTTTGCTGTCCCAGTTTCCAGCTTGCTGGGCTTCTCATCACTTTCATTGTGCTGGGTTTCCTTTGCCTTCAGCTTCCACAGCATAAGCTTTCACCGAGCTGTGCTTCTGCTGTGATTGGTCTCTGCCTCACTGGGGCTGAGCTGAGGTTGCTTCAGCCAGGTTAGATCCACATAATGACACAAGATATGTCAAGGGGGGTGTGTAATTTCCTCGGTTCTGTCTCATCACAGCAAAGATTTGAAATGGCAAACCAGTGTTAAAGCTCAGTTTTATTTGGCAAGCAAAATATAGTACATCCTCCAGGGATGAGGGTGGGCTGACCCCAAAAAAGAAGGGAGCTCAGTCTTGCTCCTCTTTTTATGTGCTTTGTCTCCTCCACCTGAGCCTGCCCTGTGTAAATTGGGCTACCCAGGAGGGCTGTTTGTTTCACCTGAGGTTCTCACTCTGGTCCTCGGATTTTCTTTTGTTCCATTTTTGCAGGCTTTTCCCTTTCTTTTAGCCACCTCCATTTTGGACTCCTTTTTCCTATTCTAACGACCTAACATAATGAATCTATATCTAGCAGGGAAAGAAGTATCCTCTTTGTTTTTCTTCTTTAAGAAACTTAACTCATCTTGGATCTTCCACATACATATTAAAAGCTTTTTGTCAATGTCAAGAACTGTGAGTTCTGGGATATCAACATGATTTCAAGCTAGTAAGTTAGCTTACCACTGTTTCATGAATGCTAGCAGAAGACGTGAACTCCTGAATCAGAGTTAAAAGACTTTACTTAAGGCACAGCAAGCAGCATGAGCTTCATATTCACATCTGTTCTCCTGTCTCCAAGTCCCTCGGGGCAACATGGATGGGCTCGGAAACTCAGATGAATGCCTGAGTATGCACTGGATGCATTATGGAAGAGGATCCCTAAGCTTAGAGAGCCTGAATCTTTTACACTGCTCAGTAAATATGAATGTACTCCAGAAGGAGACATTATACTTTCCAATGCTGTTTATTATATTATTATACAAATGCCCTGAAAAGTTAGTCCAGAAATAAAACAGTGTCTCATATCTATATTTACAGTGTTCCCCCTTTTCATTTGTAATGTTGTTTGTTTTTACCTTACCTCTTTTGCCATGGATTAACCTTTCTGGAGGTTGGTTAGTTTGATTAGTCTTTTCAAAGATCAGCATTTCATTTTGTTTTTCCTCTGTTATATGTTTGTTTCTATTTTCTTATTTTCTATATTATTTTACTCTTCCAACTTTTGGGGATTTATTTATTTTTTAATTCCAGTATCTAATTTTTTTTTTTTTTACTATACTCTCCTCTTCAACTCTTGAATTACCAAAATTGTGTTTAAAAGTTTGCAAACAGAGATAATTATTTTAAGCTCTTATTTTATTTTTAATTTCTGTGTCCTCATAAGAAGCTATCAGCAGCAACAAATAATTCCAGATCTCACAGGGCTTAGCACAATACAAGTTTATTCCTTGTTCATTTGAAGTCCAACCAAAATGTTTCCTTATAAAGACACAGAGAATAAGCTTCTTCCCTTTTACACTGCCAGCTTCCTCAACGTGTAGCTCCATATGTTTTTGAAGAAGAGGAAGCAGGGCTATGGAATTGCACATGATGTTCATGTGTTCAGGCCTGACAGTACAGGCAATGCTTTTATATATATATATATATATGTATGTATATATATATGTATGTATATATATATATACACTTATTTATTTGGCTGTGCTGGGTGTTAGTTGTGGCATGTGGGAAAACTTTTAGTTGCAACAGGTGGTATCTAGTTCCTTGACTAGGGATCGAATCCAGGCCCCCTGCATTGGGAGCAAGGGGTTTTTGCCTCTGGACCACCAGGGAAGTCCTCATGTAGCACTTTTCCTCACATTCCATAAGACATAGCCAAGCCTTCTAAATTTACCGGAGGCTGGGAATGACATCTAACTCTTATGTCTGGGACAGATAAAAAAATCAGAATCCCTGCCATAATTTTAATGTAGTTATATTATGATAAAAAAAATTGTGTTCTGTATGATATCTTTAGAAAATTTGAGATACAGTCAATTTTTGTAAATGTTCTGTGTTTGTTTAAAAAATAATGTATATTTTCCAATTAGTG
>NW_011488987.1:19485-27659 GCF_000754665.1 Bison bison bison
AATGAGTCAACTCTTCGCATGAGGTGGCCAAAGTACTGGAGTTTCAGCTTTAGCATCATTCCTTCCAAAGAACACCCAGGGCTGATCTCCTCTAGAATGGACTGGTTGGATCTCCTTGCAGTCCAAGGGACTCTCAAGAGTCTTCTCCAACACCACAGTTCAAAAGCATCAATTCTTCGGCGCTCAGCTTTCTTCACAGTTCAACTCTCACATCGATACATGACCACTGGAAAAACCATAGCCTTGACTAGATGGACCTTTGTTGGCAAAGTAATGACATAAATGAAATCAAATTTGTTAATTTTATTGCTCAAATTATCTACATTCTTATTGGTCTTTTTTAAAAAATATATATATTTTACATACAACATTGTGTAGGTTAAAGGTATACAATATGTTAATTTGATTCATTTATATAATTTGTCATTGTAGTGATATTAGCACCTTTATCATATCATATATGATCACTTCTTTTTTGTGATAGGAATAATTAAGATCTAGTCTCTTAGCAAGTTTGGTGTTTATAATACAATAATATTATCTAAATTCAGTATTCAGTTCAATTCAGTTCAGTATACTGTGCTTTAGATCCATAGGACTTGTTCATCTACTGGTTGCAATCTTATTGGCTTTCTTATCTACTTTAAATATTAATGACCAAGAGATATGAGTTAGAAATTTCCCACAATGTTGATGGGCATGTCACTTTCTCTTTATAGTTATTTTGAGGCTATGATAGTAAACAGTGTAAGTTTACAATGTGGTATCCTTTTGATTATGTCCTGTTATTTTTATTGACTTCCCTTCTTTATTGGGGATATTTTTTCTTTACAAAATACTTTGTCTGATATTTACTATAGTTATAATACTTTCTTTTGGTTAAATTTTCCTGGTTCTGAAATTCTGACTGTATATGTTTTGGACTTTATTCTCCTTCTATCTTCAATTAATTTTAAAAAAATTTTTTTTACCTTTTTATCTTGATTGTTTTATTCTATGTAATTTCTCATTTTACATAAAAATCTTCCATTAGCTGTCTCCTGCATTGTAACTATCTGCTGTTTAACATTGAATATTTACTTTTAATTATCATATTTTTTATTTCTGGGAGATCACTTCCTCTAATTCTGCCTAAATCTCTTGCTGATTAGTCATATTTTTAACCTCCCTCCCCCATCTTAAAACTTCTTGAGCCACCAGGGAAGCCCATCTTTAAGTGTATAAATATACTTAATTTATTTTCTAATATATTCCTTGTATTTGTGCATTTTTAATATCCAAGTTCCTGTTCTTTTATGTGACACTTGTTTATGGTGGCTTAGTTTCTCACATGTCTTGTTATGTTTCTTTTAACATGAACTTCTATTTACAATAAACCACAACCTTTTGAACTTTTAAAATTCATTCCTCCAAGGAGGATTTGTGTTGCTTTCCACAATAGGTATGAAGACATTTCAGACCTGGGTCCCGTTTAAACTGGTCCAGATACGAAATTTTTTAGCTTATGATATTCTTCACCAGGTGAACAGTGTAAATTTTGATCCTAAACCCATCTGTGAACCTTCTAGTAGCTACAGATTCTCAGGAGTCCTCGCCCTCCCACCCCCACCCTCAACCCCAAGCTCTTCTAGACAGTTTTCTTTCCTGCTTAACTCTGTGAATGGTTATTCACTCACTTGCTTCTTGTGAACCCTTCCTTGCAAATGGCTTTTCCTGAGCATGACTCTTAGGCTGGACGGTTGTTGACGGAGCTCTCTGCTCTGGGCAGATGCACAGCTCTAAACGGCCTGTGCATATAGGTTCCCCCAGGGCACCCAGCTGCTTCCATTCCCACCTCCTTCCCTACACTCACACTCCTGCTCTTCTGCAGCCTCTGCCATCCATTTAGAAAGTGTCATTAGTATTTTATCTAGCAACTTTTCAGTTAATTTAGAGAATTATGAATGAATTTCTCTTTTATTTTTTCAAATAGCATTTAAATACAGTATAAAAATGGTACAGATATTTGTGAGAGACATGGTTGTCTTGTCATTTTCTTTTCTCTTGCTAATGCCAGAGGCCTCAGTGAATTGGTATATCATTTAAAATAACACCATCAGTGCTCAGAATTGGTGAATTCTGAATGGCATACCGATTAGAATTACTGTTCATATGAGGCCTGTGAAAATCCAGTCCTCACTCTCCCACTAGGTAACTTTGTGAACTTCTCTGGTGTTAAGCCACCCTTTGAGACTTGATTTTTTTCCTCATTTCTATGTTCCACTGGTTTATCTAGTATATATTCCCAAGTGAGTTACAGAGAGATAGGTCACATGGGAGATCTTGATCTCTGTGACCAAATGTTGCCTGCAACAGCGTGACCTCCTTGCCAAACACTGAGTTCCTAGTAGATAGACTCTTCTTTTTATCTCAGTGTGCCAGACAACCATAATTTTCCATGTGCAGTGTGTTGTGAAAAAGGTTAAGAAGTGTGATCTAGATCTTCTAACAGCCCTTCTATCTTTAAAGCTACTTTTCCTCTCTGGTACTTGCTTAGTAAAAAAGTATATTGTATCCAAGAGAGAAGGCAGGCAGGTTTTACGTAGAGTTGTTTTGAACTGAAATCTTCAAAAGGAGCTGCGTGTCTTTGTGAATGAGGAAAATCTCAAGAACTTTGTGCTAAGTGACCTGTTAGAGCCAGTAATGCCATTCTAGGATTTGAATGAGCCAAGGCCTTTGATGGCTCCTTGGACCATATTTTCTTATAACTAGTTTCATTGTGCTTCTTCATCTCCTCACTTTTGTGTGGCTTCATGTCCTTTCGTTTTTCTTTTTTTTTTAATATTAATAGTTGTATGCCTTTGCTTCACTTTGTTTTCAATCCCTCTTTTCTCTGGTATTTTGAACAGTTTGAAATAAGAGTCTGGATTTCATTTACCAAGGACTCACACCCTGCTAAAACCTATTAAAATCAATGATTGATTTTGCTTATACATGAAAGCATGGATCCCAACATGCTCTGCTTCTGTTTCTAGCATGATTCTGAGTCATGCTTTAAGAATAATATTTAGCACTTAGCAACCCAGAGTTTAGTTTGTCCCTGAAATCACATTGTTTGGTTTGGGATGTAGTGTGTTTTTGAAACAATGGATTCTTGTCTCCACTCCAGACTTAGCAAATCTGAACCTCCATGAGTGCATGAGTGGAGGTCAGAGAATGCAGTTTTGTATTTTTAGTTCTGGGAACTACTTCTCTGAAAACAACTGAAAGAGCACATTATTTGGCTATAAAAATGGAGGTAGCATTGAAGAAGACTTCACAGAAGAGCTTTTTTTTGAAAAAAAAAAAAAAAGATTGTCTTTGAAGGATGAATCAAATATTTGCCTGATGAGGAAGACTAGGGAAGGACAGAAGTGCCTGAGTTGAGGCACAAGAGTGAGACCCCATGTCCTGTCTTTGAGAGCTGTGAATGGTCTAGTATGACTTAGATTGATGCCAATATAGGAAGTAGAAACAACAGAAGAAGGATCAGGAAAGTAGATTAGGACTAAATTGTGGAGTTTTGATTGATAAAGAATTACTTTTTCTTTCATGGGAAATAAAAGCCATCAAAGGATTCATAAATATGGCAGTAATGGGGCAAGATTTTTGTTTTACATTATAACCATGGCAGCAATGTGGAGGATGAATTCAAGGGAAAAGAAACTGGAGACAATGAATCCAATTGAAGATTTAGTTAGAGTATCTCGGAATGATTATAAGACAGTAGTTGGGGAAATGAAGGAAAAGGGCATAGATTTAGAATCATTCATTTACTCAATAAATATCTGCTGACTATTTTGTATATGCTATCTGTGAGCCCTGTGCTAGGCTGGCAGGGAAAAAACAAACCAAACCATGAATATTCTAAGACAAATAAAAAATATGTAATGTGTGTTTGTATGTGTATGCATGTATATGTAGATGAAAAAAATAAAAATATTTTTAAAATAATGGTATCCTCTTTGTGGAAAAAATAAAAATAATTTTACTTTCTTAGACATTCTTGAATTTTCATAAGTGACTGCAGTATCAGTGTATCACATTTAAAAACTTCTAATTTTGAAAATTAAAAACTTTTCTAATTTTATATTTGCCTCCAAAACTCTAGGGGAAAAGATAGTCATATGAACAGCCAAAGTAGCAATACAGTAGTTATAATAAGAGATATATTAAAAAAACAAAAAGGCAAGCAGTAGTATCTAAACATGCCTTCAAGAGACAAGGCATCTTCATGAAGGAAGCAGCATTTCAAGTGAAGCTTGTAAGGCTTGTGGGAGTCCCAGAGAAGTGATACTCCAAACAAAGGAAACTCAAATTAATTGGAAAATTAATCTGAGTGGGTAGGCAGATTCTGAAGTCTTATATTGTTCGTGAAAGTGTTTAGAGTTTATCTTATAATCTATTATGAAAATGCAAGCAGAAAGAAAACAGCAAATATTCACACCATGAAGGCCCTTCTGCAGCAGTACAGAAGTTAGATTGAGGTGGTGTGGAGTGAAATTAGAAGCAGGTAGGAAAATCAATAAAAAGGCACTTGTGATAGTTTAGGTGAGAATTAGCAGGCGTTAGTGATTTGGTCAGATGAGTGGAGTGGTATTTGTATGTGTTTGCATGTGTATGTGTGTGTATCTGTGTGTATGAAGCACAAATGTGCTTGGCAGTAGATAGTCAAAGGAGCAGAAATTATCTAACTTCTGATGTCTATCAAGTTACTCTTTGTTCTCTCAAATGAGAGGATAATGGTGTTATTCACTGTAAAAGGAAATACATGACTAAGAGACTGGTGAGTTATGATGAACTGAAGCTACATGTGGGATATTTAAGTGGAAAATTTTCTTGGGCAGATGTGTATGTGTGCGCATGCTAAGTCACCTCAGTCGTGTCCGACTCTGTGACCCTATGGACTGTAACCTGCCAGGCTCCTCTGTCCATGAGATTCTCTAGGCAAGAATAATGGAGTGGGTTGCCATATCTGTCTCCAGAGGATCTTCCCAACCTAGGGACTGAACCCACATCTCTTATGTCTCCTGCATTGGCAAGTGGATTCTTTACCACTGGTGCCACCTGGGAAGCCCATATATGAGTATGCTGCTGCTGCTGCTGCTAAGTCACTTCAGTCGTGTCCGACTCTGTGCGACCCCCTGGACTGCAGCACACCAGTTTCCTCCGCCCATGGGATTTTCCAGGCAAGAGTACTGGAATGGGTTGCCATTGCCTTCTCCGATATATGAGTATAGACCTCCCTAAAAAGATAAAGATTAAAAAGTTAATAAGATTTGGTGACTGATTAGATATAGTTGGAAGGGATGGTGGTAAGGTACTCAAATATAGGAAAAAGAGGGAAATGTTGAAGAGGAATGAAATACTGTTTGACCTTGAGCATTATAATTATTTAATGACTATGTAGCAAAGTGATTAAAAATGTGACCTCTCATGAAGCTCTAGACTACTTGATTTAAAATCCTAGCTTTAACACTAGCTGAGTATATCCTCATGAGCAAATTACTTAACCTCTATGAGGCTCAGGTTCCTCATCTGTAAAATAGAATTAATATCAGCCTTAACCCCAGAGTTGCTGTGAGAATGAAATAGTTTATGAAGGGCACTAGAAGTAATACCTGAAGTATAATTAGTATGTTAGTATTCAGGTTATTTAGGAAAATGAAGCAATTTTGGTGGCTCAGATGATAAAGCGTCTGCCTACAATGCGGGAGACCTGGGTTCAATCCCTGGGTCGGGAAGGTCACCTGGAGAAGGAAATGGCAACCCACTCCAGTATTCTTGCCTGGAAAATCCCATGGACAGAGGAGCCTGGTAGGCTACAGTCCATGGGGTCACAAAGAGTCAGACACAACTGAGTGACTTCACTTCACTTCTGTGAAGAAAAAAAAGTCTTTGTTCCTTTACTACCATTGAGAAGGTAGCCGCTCTGTGTTTTGGTCCATGGGTCAAAATGATGCAAAAGGACTAGAGTTTTCAATAGAAAAAATAGCTGATGCTGCAGTCAGTTTTGAAATCTAGTTCACAGTTGTTCAGAAGGTAAGAAGGTAAGACAAAGAGCAGACCTGTGACTATTTCTCAAGACAGCTCTGTTGTGTTCATCACAACCATGACGCGCTCTTGTTCTTTTCCGGGCATAGCAGATTATTTCAAATCTCTCAGCTAGGTAGTTAGAAGACACATTTCTCACTTAACGTCCTAACCATTGCTTCCTTGTTCTTATAATAAAGCATTACAGACCCAGATGTTAGCCACCAAAGGGAAATGGAAGCCTGGAATATGACGTTTGGCTATGTTCTCTCATGGCTGAATCATACTGATTATATTTTTTTGTATCTTAAGAAAACTACAGAAAAATAGGCTTTCAGGTTTTAGTGATTTTTTTTCTTCTTAGATGCAATAGGTGAATGGATTTTAAGACAAATGAGTACATTTCCAAGGTTTTATTTTATTTTTCTGAAATGGTAAATAAATCATGTGGTTTGATTATGAAAAGACCCACTTCTTTTAATGACAAAGGTGCCAGCTGATTCACGTATCTTTTCAGATTCTTATTTTTCTTAGAAGAATACTTTTGAGTATCTGTTGTGTGACAGTAATTGTTCTAGGTACTATTTGCATATTTTAATGAATTTAATATGCAAACAGCCTCATGAAGTAGGTACTATTATATAGCATTTTATAGGTTAGCAAATTGAGAAACAGATTAAGTAGTTTGCCTTGAAAGTGAAAGTGAAGTCGCTCAGTCGTGTCCAACTCTTTGTGACTCCATGGACTATAGCCTACCGGGCTCCTCCGTCCATGGGATTTTCCAGGCAAGAGCACTTGAGTGGGTTGCCATTTCCTTCTCCAGAGGATCTTCCCGACCCAGGGCTCGAATCCGGCCGGGTCTCCTGCAATGTAGGCAGACGCTTTACCATCTGAGCCACGAGGGAAGCCCTAGTAAAGGATACACAAATCTTTATTTATTATTAATAAATCTTTATTTATTATTATTAATAAATTTTATTTATTATTAACAATAAATTGTATTTATTATTAACAATAAATTTTATTTATTATTAATAAATCTTTATTTATTATTAATAATAAATCTTTATTTATTATTGTGTATCTTTAGTAAAGGATACACAAATTCATTAAACTCTTAAAGTGCAACATCACAAAGGCCATTTACTAAAAACCCACAGCCAACATAGTACTCAGTGGTGAAAAGCTGAAAGCCTTTTCACTAAATGCAGGAACAAGACAAGGATGCTCACTCTCACAGGCCTAGGTAACACACTCATGGTTACCAAAGGGGAGAGGGAAGCAGAGGAGGGACAAATTAGGGGTATGGGATTAATAGATACAAACAACTATTACATATAAAATAGATAAGCAAGAAAGATATACTGTATAGCACAGGAAATTATATTCATTATCTTATAATAACCTGGAATGGAGTTTAATCTGCAAAAATACTGAATCACTATGCTGTACACATGAAACTAACACAATACTGTAAATCAACTACACTTCAATTTTTTTTAAGTACTTTACATAAGTTATCTCATTTGATAGTCACAACAAGCTTACAAGTAATTTTTGTCTCCATTTTCAAATGAGAAAATGAGGTTCAATGAGTTTACTTACTCAAGGTTGCATGAAATAATGAAGTTGGGACAAGAATTTAGGCCTGTCCAATGCTTTTTCCACCAGTCCATCTTCTTTTTTTTTTTTTCCAACTACAATTTTATTTTATTTTTAAACTTTACAAAATTGTATTAGTTTTGCCAAATATCAAAATGAATCTGCCACAGGTATACATGTGTTCCCCATCCTGAACCCTCCTCCCTCCTCCCTCCCCATACCATCCCTCTGGGTCGTCCCAGTGCACTAGCCCCAAGCATCTAGTATCATGCATTGAACCTGGACTGGCAACTCATTTCATACATGATATTTTACATGTTTCAATGCCATTCTCCCAAATCTTCCCACCCTCTCCCTCTCCCACAGAGTCCATAAGACTGTTCTATACATCAGTGTCTCTTTTGCTGTCTCGTACACAGGGTTATTGTTACCATCTTTCTAAATTCCATATATATGCGTTAGTATACTGTATTGGTGTTTTTCCTTCTGGCTTACTTCACTCTGTATAATAGGCTCCAGTT
>NW_011488987.1:27759-44544 GCF_000754665.1 Bison bison bison
GTAATACTCCATTGTGTATATGTACCACTGCTTTCTTATCCATTCATCTGCTGATGGACATCTAGGTTGCTTCCATGTCCTGGCTATTATAAACAGTGCTGGGATGAACATTGGGGTACACGTGTCTCTTTCCCTTCTGGTTTCCTCAGTGTGTATGCCCAGGAATGGGATTGCTGGATCATAAGGCAGTTCTATTTCCAGTTTTTTAAGGAATCTCCACACTGTTCTCCATAGTGGCTGTACTAGTTTGCATTCCCACCAACAGTGTAAGAGGGTTCCCTTTTCTCCACACCCTCTCCAACATTTATTACTTGTAGACTTTTGGATCTCAGCCATTCTGACTTCCACCAGTCCATCTTCTTAATTTCGTAAATAATAATTCCATTGTGCCTGTGCAAGGTAGAAGAGGCATGGGGCAAAATGGGACATTTTTTGAAATAGATTTTTTTTTTTTTACTGAATCATATAAAAGTGCAAACTAAGGTAAACATTTACAATTAGTACTGTATTTAATACCCAAACTGAATTTCAAGTGAAGAGTTATTAGATTATTTCCTTCCCTCTTCTTCTTTCCTTTCTTTCTTACTATAAGATCGAATCTTACCAATCTCATTTTAGAAACTGCATTTCTTCACAATGAATATATTAGAAATTAGGCCATCCTCTTTACCTGCCTGTTGATCTTTAAAATTTTTTTCTTAAATGAATTTTAAGTGTTTCTGAAAAGAATTGAAAAATATTGTTTGATTTTATTTAAAGCCTTTTTAGAAACTGATCTCCCACTGTTTTTATTCACTAAGATCAGTCTTGAAATAATTGTGACAATATCATAGCCTAGTACAGTTTATCCTTTTTTTGTTTGTTTTAATTCACAAAACACTTTGGAGGTTAATCAATTTTCTCTGTTACACAAATACATTAATAAAACAACAGTGTTTTAGAACATTCTAGAGCCATATTCTCTAAGTTTCTGCTTAGAGGATGATCCTATGTAGGTATAGTACTCTTCTGGAGCTTACTCCAAATGTAAGAATAATGGGTATGTTCTGAGTTTGTTATAAATATAAGAAATAACTTCAGGAGAAGATTTATAAGTAAAATATATAGAAAAGCAAATAAGGGAATGGAAGGAGAGGTGGTAGCTAAGAACTCAGGACAGCTTCTTTCTTGCTGATTTACTCTTTCTGAAAAGAAAAAGAGTCTAATCACTGCGCTCCCAAAGGTCTTAAAAATATACCTTCTGGTTAGTGGTCATGCTATGGAAACATTTGCTGGTTTTCACCCTTGAGCTGAATTCTGTGGATGGAGAACCAGACCGAAAATGAAGGAAAGGCTGTTTAATGAAGTCATATAAAGTCAGCCTATTAATTTTTTGCTCCAGTTACGACAATGTTATTTCTAGTCATATGACAATCCAGTCATAATCAGAATGGTCTTACAAGATATAAAACCTTGGGCCCTGGGTTTGGGGCCACATTCACTCATATAGACAAGTGGTCGGCAATTGCAGAACATGGAAACGTGAGTCAACAGTGGCTTTTTAATTTGGTGCTATGGTTTCCATATCTACAATCACTCCACACGTTCCTTTACTTTGTATCATGAATTGGGTGATTCTCTTTTTCATGTATGCTTTTTAGCATGCTCTCTGTTGTGATTTCTTGTTCCTATGGGCTACTACTTATTTAATACTTATTTTATTATTATTTTTTAATACCAAAAACATTTTGTATTGGGGTATAGCTGATTAACAATGTTGTGATTGTTTCAGATGAACAATGAAAGGACTCAGCCATACATATACATATAACCATTCTCCCCCAAATCCCCCACATCCAAGCAGGCACATAACATTGAGCAGAGTTCCATGTACTGTAAAATAGGTTTTTGTTAGTTATACATTTTAAATATAGCACTGTATACACATGACCTTCCCAAAGTCCTTAACTATCCCTTCCTCCCCTGCAACTATGAGTTTGTTTTCTGAGACTCTTTATGTTTTGTAAGTAAGTTCATTAGCATCATTTCTTTTTAGGCTCCACATATAAGGGATGTCATATGATATTTCTCCTTCTCTGTCTACTTACTCCACTCAGTATGAACTCTGTAGGTCTATCCATGTTGCTGCAAATGGCCTTATTTCAGTCTTTTTAATAGCTGAGTAATTTTGTTGTTGTTCAATCAGTCAGTTGTATCCAACTCTTTGCAACCCCATGGACTGAAGCAAGCCAGGCTTCCTTGTCCTTTTCCATCTCCTGGAGCTTGCTCAAACTCATGTCCATTGAGTTGGTGATGCCATCCAACCATCTCATCCTCTGCCATCCCCTTGACCTCTTGCCTTCAATCTTTCCCAGCATTAGGGTCTTTTCTAATGAGTTGGCTCTCCGCATCAGGTGGCCAAACCAATGGAGCTTCAGCTTCAGCATCAGTTCTTCTAATGAATATTCAGGGTTGATTTCCTTTAGGATTGTCTGGTTGGATCTCCTTGCAGTCCAAGGGACTCTCATGAGTCTTCTCCAATACCACAGTTCAAAAGCATCAATTCTTCAGCACTCACCCTTCTTTAAAGGTAATCAGTCCTGAATATTCATTGGAAGGACTGATGCTGAAGCTGAAGCTCCATTATTTTGGCCACCTGATGTGAAGAACTGACTCATTGGAAGAGACCCTGGTGCTGGGAAAGATTGAAGACAGGTGGAGAAGGGGACAACAGAGGATGGATGAGATGGTTGGATGGCATCACTGACTCAGTGGACATGAGTTTGAGCAAGCTCCAGGAGTTAGTGATGGACAGGGAAGCCTGGTGTGCTGCAGTCCACAGGGTAGCAAAGAGTCAGACATGACTGAGAGACTGAACTGAACTGAACTGAACAGCCTTCTTTATGGTCCAACACTCATATCCATACATGACTAATGGAAAACCGATAGCTTTGACTATATAGACCTTTGTCAGGAAAGTAATATCTCTGCTTTTTAATATGCCTTCTAGGTTCATCATAGCTTTTCTTCAAGGAGAAAGCGTCTTTAAATTTCATGGCTGCAGTCACTGTCTACAGTGATTTTGGATCCCAAGAAAATCTGTCATCATTTCCATTGTTTTCCCATCTATTTGCCATGAAGTGATGAGACCAGATGCCATGATCTTAGCTTTTTGAATGTTGAGTTTTAAGCCAGCTTGTTCACTCTCCTCTTTCACCTTCACCAAGAGGCTCATTAGTTCCTCTTCACTTGCTTCTATAAAGTGGTATCATCTATGTATCTGAGGTTGTTGATATTTTTCCCGGCAATCTTGATTCCAGCTTGTGCTTCATCCAGCCCGGCATTTTTCACAATGTGCTCTGCATACAAGTTAAATAAGCAGAGTGACAATATACAGTTTTGTCGTACTCCTTTCCCAATTTTGAACCAGTCATTTTTCCACGTCTGGTTCAAATTGTTGCTTCTTGACCTGCATACAGGTTTCTCAGGAGACAGATAAGGTGGTCTGGTATTCCCATCTCAAGAATTTTTCCACAGTTTGTTGTGATTCACATAGTCAAAAATGTTACCATAGTCAATGAAGCAGAAGTAGATGTTTTTCTGGAATTCTCTTGCTTTTTCTATGATCCACCAGATGTTGGCAATTTTATCTCTGGCTCCTCAGCCTTTTCTAAATCCATTTTGTACATCTGAAGTTGGTGGTTCACATACTGTTGAAGCCTAGCTTGAAGGATTGTGAGCATGACCTTGCTATCTTGTGAAATGTGTACAATTGTGCAGTAGTTTGAAAATTCAATAGTCCATTGTGTGTGTGTGTGTAGTATATATATATACCTACCACATCATCTTTATCCAGTTCTCTGTTGATGGACATTTAGGTTGTTTCCATGTCTTGGCTATTGTAAACACTGCTGCAATGAACATTGGGGTTCATGTATCTTTTGGGGCCATGTTTTTCTTTGGGTATATAACCAGGAGTGGGATTGCAGAGTCCTCTGGTAGCTATTTTTAGTTTTTCAAGGAACCTCCATGCTATTCTCCATAGTGGCTATACCAATTTACATTCCCACCGACAGTGCAGGAGGGCTCCCTTCTCTCCACACCCTCCCCAGCATTTGTTGTTTGTGGACTTTTTGATGAAAGGATGGGATATTTTTTTTACTTACCATATCTCCTGTACCAAAACTATGGTTGTTACAGCTCGGGAGAGTGAGGGAGCATAGCCAAGGATAGGGGGAAGTCCACCCTTCCTTGCCCCATCTATAGATAGTGTGATTTCCCCCAAGCTAAGAAAATCCTTCATTTTCCTATATTTTGTTTAATTTTCTCTTTCTCCTCTGTGTTGTCAGAGCACTTAGTTCATACTTCTGGTATGGAATTTGCAATCTAATGTATATGGGGTTATTATTATTATTGTCATTAATTTTGGCTGTGTTGGGTCTTAGTTGTGGCACATGAAATCTTCTTCCTTGTGTCATGCGGGATCTTTCCTTGTGCACAGACTCTTGAGTTGTGGCACTCAGGCTCTGGAGTGAGCATGTTTCAGTATTTGTAGCATGTGGGCCTCATTGTCCCGTGGCATGTGGTATCTTAGTTCCCCTACCAGGGCTCAGGCCCATGTCCCCTGCATTGTAAGGCAGACTCTTAACCACTGGACTACCAAAGAAGTCCCATGTGTGGGATTTTTTAACATGTTTTTTATTTGTCTCTACTGCTTGAAGATAGACATTCTATTAGATTCAGCTTTGTATTGTTCTCTAACACCCATCTAAATCATTCAATATGCATAGTAGATACTAAATAATGTGAAATGAACCAGTGAGACCAATATTTATATTTGTGTTTTCTACCTATATATATTTTTTTTACAATGCACACTTTCGTTTCTTTCTTTCTTTATTTATTTATTGGCTGTGCTGGGTCTTTGTTACTACACAGACTTTTCTGCAGTTGTGGCAAGCAGGGGCTACTCTCTAGTTGTGGTTTGCAGGCTTCTCATTGCGGTACATTCTCTTGTTGCAGAGCACAGGCTCTAGGCACATGGGCTCAATAGTTGTAGTTCCTAGGCTGTGGAGCATAGGCTCAATAGTTGTGGCACACCTCAGCATGTGGGATCCTCCTGGACCAGGGGTTGAACCTGTGTCTCCTGTATTGGTAGGTGGATTCTTTACCACTGAGCCACCAGGGAATCCCTGCACATTTTCTTATGTTACTTTCTTAAGGAAAAAAAAAATTAGATTGTGTTATCTGAAGAATATGCTAATTCCTAGATAATTCCTTTCTTGTTGATGATCTGTGTAGTTGGTAACTATCAGCACAGGCCTCTCAGAGTTTTAGAGTCACACCAGAAGCAGATACCAGTGAGCCCTACATGCACACTAAGAAGAAAAGTCATGCTTGGCTGATTGTCACTCTCGGTGCCAGGCCTGGCCAGGGTCAGAAGCCTTGTTCTTGACTGACGCCTGTTAGTTAGCCTCTGTGCAGTAGCTAGGGAGCAGGGCTGCTTATTGATGATGGTTCTGATAACTACAGGCGCACTAAGTAGTTTTATTTATCCACATGTTTTATTTCATCTAATCCTGTGGTGTGGGCACAGAGAAGGTGACTGACTTTGCCAAAGTCACACAGTGGCATGTAAGGGAGCCTGACATTCAAACCCCTATAGTTTACCGCTAATCATTTTTTTTTTTCTTAAACTAAACGTATGCATTTTTAACAGTTTTTATTTACTTTTTATTTTTGCTTATGCTGGGTCTTTATTGCTTTGTAGGGGCTTTCTCTAGTTGTGGAAATTGCGGGCTACTCTTCCTTGCAGTGTGCCAGCTTTCTCATTGCACTAGTTTCTCTTGTTGTGGGGCATAGGCTCTCAGATGTGCAGGCCTCGGTAGTTGTGGCTTGTGGACTCAGTACTTATGGCGCCCAGGCTTAATTGCTCCATGGCATGTGGAATTCTCCTGGACCAGGGGTCGAACCCATATCCCCTGCCTTGGTCGGTGGATTCTTATCCACTGTGTCACCAGGGAAGTCTTGCCTATAGTTTCTATTCTTAACCACAATATTTTTCTGTCAAAAAGAGAATGAATTAAAAGAACAGTAAATTGAATTTTCTCATAAAATAGACGATTTATATGTATGTTTAATGATCTTCTGATGCTGGGAGGGATTGGGGGCAGAAGGAGAAGGGGATGACAGAGGATGAGATAGCTGGATGGCATCACTGACTCGATGGATGTGAGTCTCAGTGAACTCCGGGAGTTGGTGATGGACAGGGAGGCCTGGCATGCTGCGATTCATAGGGTCACAAAGAGTCGGACACGACTGAGCAACTGAACTGAACTAAACTGAATGACCTTTTGCCTAACTTTTAATACAAGTGACAACTAAGGTATATAATGTATTGATTATCATGCACAGCAAGTACTAAGTACTAGAATGTTTAAGTAAGTTAAACAAGACAACTCAGTAATGAAACATTTAAAATTAAAATATATGCTGTTTCATTTTTACTATTTAAAAGAGTTTTTACCTTCTTTAGTCGTTCAGTCACTAAGTCGTGTCCAGCTCTGCAACCCCATGGACTGTAGCACACCAGGCTTCCTGTGCTTCACTGTCTCCCAGAGTTTGCTCAAATTCATGACCACTGAGTCAGTGATGCTATCTAACCATCTCATTCTCCTTCCCCATCTCCTTTTGCCTTCATTCTTCCCCAGGATCAGGGTCTTTTCCAGTGAATCAGCTCTTTGCATCAGGTGGCCAAACTATCAGAGCTTCAGCTTCAGCATCAGTATCAGTCCTTCCAATGAATATTCAAGGTTGATTTCCTTTAGAATTGACTAGTTTGATTTCCTTGCAGTCCAGGGGACTCTCGATAGTCTTCTCCAGCACTACAATTGGAAAGCATCAGTTCTTTGGCCTTCAGCCTTCTTAATGGTCCAACTTTCACATCCATACATGACATCTGGAAAAACCACAGCTTTGACTATACGGACCTTTGTCAGCAAAATGATATCTCTGCTTTTTAATACACTGTCTAGGTTTGTCATAGTTTTCCTTTCAAGGAGCAAGCATATTTTAATTTCATGGCTGCAGTCACCATCCACAGTGATTCTGGAGCCCAAGGAAATAAAGTCTGTCACTGTTTCCATTATTTCCCCATCTATTCACCATGAAGTGATGGGACTGGATGCCATGATCTTAGTTTTTTTGAATGTTGGGTTTCAAGCCAGCTTTTTCCACTCTCCTCTTTCACCCTCATCACGAGGCTTTAGTTCCTCTTTGCTTTCTACCATTTGAGTGGTATCATCTATATATCTGAGGTTGTTGATATTTCTCCTGGTAATCTTGATTCCAGCTTGTGAGTCATCCAGCCCAGCATTTTGCACAATGTAGTCCGCATATAGGTTAAATAAGCAGGGTGACAATATATAGTGTTGACATACTCCTTTCCCAATTTTGAACCATTCTGTTGTTCCATGTAATATCCTAATTTCTTAATCTGTGACTTTATTTTCTACAAACCAGAAAAAGAAGTAATTATTTTTATCAAAACTATGAAATTCAGAAATATTTCTTTGTGGAGATATTTATAGACATTCTTGGAAAGAAGTTTGTGAAAAGGTAGGTCACTTCATAGATTTTTGCAGTCTTCCTTAAAAAAAAAAAAAAAAGCTTCCTACTGCAATAACCTATAGAGAAAATAAAATTCTTAATCATTATGTTATCTTTCAAAATGAAGATCTTTTTTATTCTTGACCTGAAATTTATTAACACTCATAACTTTATCTTGGACCCTTAGCTGAATTTTTTTTTATCATTTGATACTTTACCACAATTTCACTATACAATATATTTTAACAAAGTTTTATCATTAATGGTGTTCACACTCTAAAACACAATTCAGATTGATTCTGAATCCAGAAACATAAAGCTCCTGATCTTGCTCTCAAGTCCTGCATTTTCTTTTCTGATTATTTGTAATAGTAGTTCTCAAACATGGGTAATTTAGCTCCCAAGGGGGCTTTTGGCAATGTCTGGAGAAATGTTTGATTATCACAACTAGGGGTGCTACTGACATCTGATGAGTAGAGGCCAAAGATGCTGATAACCACCCTCTAATCCACAGGAGCCTCCCACCTCCCACTGTTATCCCACCCTGAATGTGAACAGTGCTGAGCTAAGAAACACTGCTTTATAAGAAACATTTTTGGGAACATTGCTTTGTTATCTTTTCAGCTACTGTAGAAGATTTTTTAGGTACTATATGAAATAAATGTCAGATTTATAAGAATGTATACATTCAGATGAAAATTGTGCTTCAGAGGATTCTAAGAGACAGTGGATAAGAATGGAATCCAGAACCTAGGTTGAAGGGACTTTTTTTTCCCCCACCCCAGAAAATGGAGGCTTTTCCATAATGGAAGGAGGAAGGAAGGAGACAATGGATGTAGCTGCAAATAATTTTGAAGATGTGCAGATATAAAGTGGAGGTCACCTATTGAGAGGGAGGTGGCAGTGGTGTCCTAGGAGGTTTAAAAATAAAGGTACCTTAAAACATAAGACAAAGCCCAATCTTGGTGATAGAGAAAGGAATTCTTTCCCTTATCTAAAACCAATGAATAAGCTCTACTGATTTATGGATTTAGGTAAAGCCCATAAAAAAATAATAATTGAAGTTGAAATAGCCACTGTAGAGAATGGACAGTGGCTGTGCTTGAAGTTAAATGGGCAAAGGCATCACTATTCAGGTAATCATCAAGTTAGTGCTAAATATAGCCTCCAGGAGATGGAGATTATGGAGGGATAAGGAAGGGCTCATTTCTTACCAAGTAGACTAGGGTGCAGGACAGAGTCCTAGCCATAGCAAGGGACTTGGGGAGCTAGTAGAAGAGAGAAGCCTAGTGGTTATTAGGGTGGATAATCACTGGGTGGATAAAAACTATGGTGGTTAAGGGAAATGATTGTAACTTGATGGGCATGGAAGAGCCCAAGCTTATACTGCATGATTGATTCTTAATCCCACCTGCAGATGGGAATGGAAGCCTTATTCACTTCTGTTTTAAGCATTAGCTCTAACAGCTATTGAAATAAAGGCTGGCATATTGTGGAGGCTCAATAAATATTTGTTGAACGTGTAAATGCTGCATACTGTTACAGTACTAGAAATGTGTACTTTGCTGAGGAAAATGTTTTTTTTTTTCCTTACATAAACTGGCTGATTTGTTTTTTTCTGGCATTTTGGCACCAAAAGAGACATAGATGATACAAGGGAGAAGCACACGGTACTCTGAGACCCAAAGGGGAGTCATCTAAGAGTCTTGAGGTTTCAGAAAGGGGCTTCCCAGAGGGGGTGAGCTTTGAGTTTGTATAGAGCAATCCGAGGATGAAGCAAGATCACTTTATTTTTGTAAGGATGTGTCCAGGTGGGCTATGGGAGGCAAAGTTGACACTGAGAAATTTGCCTCTTGCCTTAAATCCCTTTGCTCTCCTGCCAGAGAAAAATTCTGTAGAACAGAAATCTCCAATAAAAGCTATAAGTCTAATGGGACCTTATACACATTCATTGTAAGCTGCCTGTTTTACATACTTTACCAAGGATCATATGCATGAATTCCAAAGTCAAATTACAGCAAATTAAGGACAGTCAATTGAAGAAATGGTGAAAGTCCTTAGTTAATGTGGGGATGGACAGCAAGGATTTTGCATTGGTATCATGAATTGAGTAATGTCACTGACCACTGCAGGTGAGCTGCTAAATATTCCTGCCTCAGTTTCCTTTTCAATAGCATGGAATCTGTGTTATCTACTGACATTAATTAGTATATTAAAAAAAAAAGGATTCAGAATGTTTGGAGGAGAAAGTAAAATTTATTTTTATATTCAAGATAAATATCCAGCCATATTCACCAGAAAACACATTTGTATTAATCTGTAATTTAGATTTTAGCTTATACAGCATAAATAGCTTTTTTTTTCTTTTTTTGTGCTGAAATAATTTTTTGCTCCTTTATGCTTGATGTTTTAAATTACTGGACCTAATTCTTGCTAATGTGTCTTTTTGCATTTGATCCAATGTACTTGCAACAACTTGCAGCAACTAACCCGATAATTATCAAAACACTTCCCAAGCAATCTAATGCACAAAATGGGGCTGAGGAAGAGTGCTTTGCTGGCTTATACTTGTCTGATGAAAAAAACCTGAAAATATGTTTATTTGTGAAGCATTTCATGTTTTTCAAGATACTTTACCATATATTTTAAAATTTATTTTTAAATTGGAAGATATCATATATTAATGTAATATTGCCACACTAATTCTGTGAATTAAGTATTATAATTTTACTCATTTGATAGTTTAGGAAGGTTAGGAGGTTAAAGAAGTTGGCTGACTGATCATTTCAGACTGTCTCTGCAATATGTCTCTGGTAAGAAAATTAAGCATCCAGGTGAACTGGATAAGCTAAGTTCTGGACTGAAGTTAAGTTGTTCAGCTCCTACACATTTAGAACTAGCTGGAAATCTTTGCTGTTAGGTCATAGATCCTGTTTTTTTCTCTTTGAGGAATCAAAGCCAAAGAAGTAGAAACATTAAGGATATTTTTCAAATGTGGATTTTAATGGTCTCCCATAAGAATTAATTTTGGAACGAATGCCAGCTGATTTGGTTTAACTATATCTATACTTTGTCATCTTATTCAGTAGAATAAGATGGACCATTCTTCCTGAATGATAGAAAGTGGTTGTTTGCTCTTCTGAATTCATATTATATTATGAATATATGGACTATATGAATATAATTATGGAACCATTGCATGTTCCAACAGCTTTAAAAATCTTTTCTCTAGTAGATTTCCACTGAAAAGGTATTTGTGTATTCATACACATATAATCCAGGGAGCTTCCGCAGTGGCTCGGCAGTAAAGAATTCACCTGCTGTGCAGGAGACCAGGGTTTGATCCCTGGGTTAGGAAAATCCCCTGGAGAAGGAAATGGCAACCCACTCTAGTAATCTTGCCTGGAAGACCCTATGAACAGAGGAGCCTGGCAGACTACAATCCACAGCATCATTAAAGAGTTGGACATAATTTAGCAGCTAAATAGCAACAACAAATGCCCTTCTTTGTCTTTGGTTACAGTTTTTGTCTTAAAGTCTCTTTTGTCTCATATAAATATTGCTACTCTAGCTTTTTTTTCATTTCCATTTGCATGGAATGTCTTTTTCCATCCCCTCACTTTCAATGTGTATCTATCTTTAGATCTGAAGTTAGTCTCTTGTAGAGAACATATGTATGAGTCTTGTTTTTATGTCCATTCAGCCACTCTTTTTTTTTTCACTCTGCCTTTTGATTGGCACTTTCATTCATTTGCATTTAAAGTAATCATTGCTACTTATGTACTCACTGACATTTTGTTAATAGCTTTGCCTTTCTTTTTTTTTTTCTTTTTTTTTTTTCTCTTCCCTTGTGATTTAATGATTATCTTTAGAGTTACGCTTGGATTCCATGCTTTTTTCTGTGTATCTGTTTTAGATTTTTGGTTTGCGATTACTGTGAGGTTTATATCTAGCTATATATATATATATATCCAGTTCCAATTCAGTCACTCAGTCATGTTCGACTCTTTGCAACCCCATGAACCACAGCACGCCAGGCCTCCCTGTCCATCACCAACTGCCGGAGTCTATCTAAACCCATGTCCATTGAGTCGGTGATGCCATCCAACCATCTCATTCTCTGTCATCCCCTTCTCCTCCAGCCCTCAATCTTTCCCAGCATCAGAGTCTTTTCAAATGAGTCAGCTCTTCACAACAGGTGGCCAAAATATTGGAGTTTCAGCTTCAACATCAGTCCTTCCAATGAACACCCAGGACTGATCTCCTTTAGAATGGACTGGTTGGATCTCCTTGCAGTCCAAGGGACTCTCAAGAGTCTTCTCCAACACCACAGTTCAAAAGCATCAATTCTTCAGTGCTCAGCTTTCTTTATAGTGCAACTCTCACATCCATACATGACTACTGGAAAAACAATAGCTTTGATTAGTCGGACCTTTGTTGGCAAAGTAATGTCTCTGCTTTTTAACATGCTGTCTAGGTTGGTCATAACTTTCCTTCCAAGGAGTAAGCGTCTTTTAATTTCATGGCTGCAATCACCATCTGCAGTGATTTTGGAGCCCAGAAAAATAAAGTCAGCCACTGTTTCCCATCTATTTGTCATGAAGTGATGGGACCAGATGCCATGATCTTCATTTTCTGAATGTTGAGCTTTAAGCCAACTTTTTTAGTCTCCTCTTTCACTTTCATCAAGAGGCTCTTTAGTTCTTCTTCACTTTCTGCCATAAGGGTGGTGTCATCTGCATATCTGAGGTTATTGATATTTCTCCCAGCAATCTTGATTCCAGCTTGTGCTTCCTCCAGCCCAGAGTTTCTCATGATGTACTCTGCATAGAAGTTAAATAAGCAGGGTGACAATATACAGCCTTGACGTACTCCTTTTCCTATCTGGAACCAGTCTGTTGTTCCATGTCCAGTTCTAACTGTTGCTTCCTGACCTGCATACAGGTTTCTCAAGAGGCAGGTCAGGTGGTCTGGTATTGTTGTGTCAGTCTTTTCTGGTCTGCATGATTTCTGCTGAAGTCAGCTGATAGCTTTAAGGGGGTCACCTTGTATGTAACTTGTTACTTTTCCTTGTTGCTTTTAGTTTTCTCTCTTTATTTTTAATTGTTGCCATTCTAATTACAATATGTACTGGGATAGTCCTCTTTGAGTTTGGACTCTCTGCTTCCTGGACCTGAATATCTGTTTCCTCTCCTGAGTTAGGGAAATTTTCAGCTATTGTATTTTTGAATTTGTTGTCTGTCCCTTTCTTTCTCTCTTCTTCTCTGGGACCCTAGTAATGCAAATGTTAGTATGTTTAATGTTGTCACAGAGGCCTCTTAAATTGTCCTCATTCTCTTTATTGATTCAGTGATTTCTACTACTTTGTCTTTCAGCTTGCTGATCCATTCCTCTGTATTATCTAATCTATTATTGATTCCTTCCAGTGTATTTTTCATTTCAGTTGTTATATTCTTAAGCTCTGTTTGGTTCCTCTTTATATTTCTAATTCTTCATTAAGAGGGAACAAAGAAACATGTTTCAAAAAAAGGAACATATTTTTCCAATTTTACTTTTTAAAATTTCTGTGTGTTTGGTAGATTGGTTACACTTTCCAACCTTAGGGAAGTGGTCTTTCACAGACCTTCTATTGCACTTGTATGCATCCCAGCAGCCCGCTCCCCTCTGTTCACCAGAGCTGCATATTCAAGGGGGGCCTCCTATTTGAATTGCATGAGTCCTTCTGTTGTGGTGACCTGGCTACCATGGGTGATCTAGTAGGCATGGCTGGTCCCTGGTCCAGTTGGTTACAAAATCCTGCCTCGTGTAGAGGTTGTTGTCCACTGGTGGGCAGGGCATGGTCACACAGCTGCTGGTGGTGGGGCCCTGGAGGATCACAGGGCTGGTGCCAGGCCAGGGGTGTGCAGAGCTCGGTTCTAGAGTGACTCGCTGTGAGGCCAGTGGTCCCGGGTCTAGCGTCGACCTGCTGGTGTGTTGGGCTATTTCCTGACATGCCAGCTGCAGTATCCAGAGTATCCCGAAGCCTGTCTTAGCCTGCTGATACACGGGACTAGATCCCAGAAGATCCTGGGGCTAGTGCCGACTCACTGGTGGGTGGAGAAGGTCCCTGGGTCTCAAGAGCCCTGGGGATAACAGACCTTTTGCTGGCCCAATGGTGGGTGGGGCCAGATCCTGGGACAACTGGGTGAGGGGCCTGAGTCGTCTCAGAGCTGGTATTGGCGTGCTGGTGGTCAGTGCTGGAGCGCAGCATGTCCCTAGGACGTGGGCCTGCCTGCAGGCAGGTGGCCTGAGTCCTTGGACTAGCACCAGCCCACTGTTGGGCAGACTCGGGTCCTAGATCTCTGGCTGTGTGGCTTAGGGATCCTGGATCTGGTGCCAGCCTATAATGGGTGGGCAGCTGAGGCCCTGGGAGACACAGGGCTAGTGACAGCTCACTCATGCATGAAGCCAGGTATTGGGGTCTCTGGCTACAGGACCTTGGGGTATCCCTTAGTCGGTGTTTGACTCACTGGTGAGAGAGCCTGGAATCCACAGAATCCTGGGGCTGGTGCTTACCCACTGGTGGATGAGGCGTCCTGAGGCTGCTGCCAGTGAACTGCTGTGCAGGCCAGGTCATGGGCTCTCTGGTAGACAAGGTTTGGCTCCGGGGTGCTGCTGTCTCAGGGGGTCGTGAGGGTGCAGGCCTGCTGGTGGGTGGGCTATGGCTCTGCCTGGCTGGTCGCTTGGCCTTAGGTGTCCTAGTAACTGGGATGGATGGGCTCGTGGGCACCCTGAGCCCTGGTGCTTAAGCTAGAGAGAGAATTTAAAAATGAAGCCCACCAGCACCAGTGTTCACATGGTAGAACAGGCCTCCAAAAATGACCCAAGGTGTGCTCCCGTCACCTCTTTCCTCTCTGAGAGGCTTGCAATATCAGCAAGTGGGTCTTACCTAGTTGCCTTTCAAATTAGTGCTTATGTCCGGTGGGATCCTGATGTGGAGCTCAGACCCCTCACTTCTTAGGGAGAATCTCAGCAGTTTTAATTATCCTCCCACTTGTGGTCACCCACCTGTGGGTATTGGTTTTAACTGTACCACATCCTTTTTTAAAAAAAATTTTTACTGTCTTGGGTCTTAGTTGCAGCATGCAGGATCTTCTCACTGCAGTGCTTGGATTCTCCAGTTGTGGCACCTGGGCTTAGTTGCTCCGTGCCATTCCATATCTTGACCTCTCCTACCCATCTTGTTGTCGTTCCTTGTTTGTACATTTAGTTGTAGAAGATCTTTTCTCCTAGTCTTCTGAAACTTCTCACTGAGTTCTATAAATATTTGTGATTTTGGTGTCCCCATGGGAAGAGGTAAACTCAGGGTCTTCCTGTTCCACCACCTTGGCCATCCCCCCCAGTGCTCTGTCCTTGACCATTTGGATGTGGCCATTTTTATTGAGCTAATTAGCAAAGTAACAATAACAGCAGCAACAACATGAATACTTGTTTAATAAAAATATTCAGGAAGAATATTATAAAGATGAAACTGACCTTAGATCCATAATTCAATTAAGAGAGAGACCAAAGTAAAGTGACAGTGAAGGTTTTTAAAAGGTCAAGTCAAATTCTGCTTGTTTTCTGATTGACCTGCAATGCTGTGTGACAGGACTCCGTACCCAGTCAGCTTTAGCTATCTCTCTTTTACCTTACCATGCTCACAGTTTCTATTGCCATCAGTAGAGGCAATAAAAGGCAATAGATGCAAGTGCAGACACAATAAAAGGACAGTAGACTCTTGCTTGAGTTTTCAGTTACTCATCAGTGCTGGTTTATGGGTTTTCCATGAATATACATGTTATTTGTTTTTCTTTGCCAAGTCACCTGATTTCTCAAGTCCTGGATTAGGAAATGAGACAGGCATAGAGGCATGCCATTGGCTCTCAGAGAACTGTGTTTGTTACAAGTGCCTTTTGTTTTATTTTTTACAATACAATGCATAAAGTGCCATGTAATATACGACTTGATTATTTATACTCTGAGGCTAAAGAAGGTAAGGATTAGTTGCTCTACTTTTCTTATTCCTATTTTTCCTAGACATTTCTGCTTTGCTAAACTTTTAGATTACAAGATATTATTTGCCACAACAGTGATCTCCATTTTGCTGTCTGGTTTACAAATACTAATCGCTTCAGAATAACTGAGCATTTTAATATTTTGAGGATATGAAATAATACATTGAGGTAAGCTATAGGATTTGATATAAAATTAATATGTTCCTAAGGAAAAGCAAAACACTGTGATACCTCCTCTAAACTTGGTGGCTAATTGTTAAGAATTTGAGAAACCACTTTTTTCTAAAGAGTTTGTTAAAAGCATTGAATAGCTGAAAAGTAGGTGAAAAAATTACTCTAAACTCATGCTATATGTATATCTGCTTTATGTGTAATTTTTTGTACAGGTATTTTTCTTCTTTAACTATCACAGCAGTATGCATGGATGAGGTTTCACTGCTCCCATTTTGCAACTGAGAAGTCTGAGACAGAGTGATTAAATAGCTCTCCCTCCACCTACAGCTAGTAAACAAAACCAGGATTTAAGCCAGGTTATATGTTCAAAAATCTACATATTTAACCCCTATGTTACACTTTCCTTTTTTGTTTATTAAAAATAATAATGAAATAAAATTTAAAATGTACTTTTTTAATATGGAAGAGAACTGTCAGAAGCCCTCATTCTTTCTAGTCACTAATCTGAATCCTAATAAATGAGGTAATTCTTCCTGAACTAAAGCTGAAATTTTTGTTAAATTTGGTGAGAGTTCTTTAATTATACTAGCAGGTTAGAAAACAAATTCATGAATATACATATAGGAATTAAAAAAAGACACTGGCACACTTACTCTCACCTAGACAAAGAGCCATAGTCTGGAAACCTGTTTGTGTAGAAAAAATTGAATCCCAGCTCTTGAATGAACTGTTCCAGCACTCATGCTGAATGAAATACCTCAAAAAGATCATTTCTAGAGATAATGTTAGTAGCTTAGTGGTAGAGATACTATAATAAAGAATGAATTACTTTTATCTTGTAGATCTTTTTTCCTTCTGTATTTTTCCTTCAGTTCAGTTCAGTCGCTCAGTCGTGTCCGACTCTTTGCGACCCCATGAGTCGCAGCACGCTAGGCCTCCCTGTCCATCACCAACTCCTGGAGTTCACTCAAACTCACGTCCATCGAGT
>NW_011488987.1:44644-48412 GCF_000754665.1 Bison bison bison
TCCTGCCCCCAATCCCTCCCAGCATCATAGTCTTTTCCAATGAGTCAACTCTTCGCATGAGGTGGCCAAAGTACTGGAGTTTCAGCTTTAGCATCATTCCTTCCAAAGAATACCTAGGGCTGATCTCCTCTAGAATGGACTCGTTGGAACTCCTTGCAGTCCAAGGGATTCTCAAGAGTCTTCTCCAACACTACAGTTCAAAAGCATCAACTCTTTTGTACTCAGCCTTCTTCACAGTCCAACTCTCACATCCATACATGACCACTGGAAAAACCATAGCCTTGACTAGATGGACCTTTGTTGGCAAAGTAATGTCTCTGCTTTTCAATATGCTATCTAGGTTGGTCATAATTTTTCTTCCAAGGAGTAAGCGTCTTTTAATTTCATGGCTGCAGTCACCATCTGCAGTGATTTTGGAGCCCAAAAACATAGTCTGACACTGTTTCCACTGTTTCCTCATCTATTTCCCATGAAGTGATGGGACCAGATGCCATGATCTTCGTTTTCTGAATGTTGAGCTTTAAGCCAACTTTTTCACTCTCCTCTTTCACTTTCATTAAGAGGCTTTTTAGTTCCTCTTCACTTTCTGCCATAAGGGTGGTGTCATCTGCATATCTGAGGTTATTGATATTTCTCCCGGCATTCTTGATTCCAGCTTGTGCTTCCTCTAGCCCAGCATTTTTCATGATATACTCTGCATATAAGTTAAATAAGCAGGGTGACAATATACACCCTTGACGTACTCCTTTTCCTATTTGGAAGCAGTCTGTTTTTCCATGTCCACTTCTAACTGTTGCTTCCTGACCTGCATATAGGTTTCTCAAGAGGCAGGACAGGTGGTCTGGTATTCCCATCTCTTTTTTTCCCTTAGTCATCTGTTATTGTTAGCTGCTAGTAATCATAAAAAAGACATTGTCTTTTCTCAAGTTTTCAGGATTTCTTTCTATTAAGTCATTGTTATTAGACGGAAGGAAGTTGAGTACTTGGAACTTAAGTGGCTTAGTCAAGATTACAACAGTGACTCATTTACTTAGCTGAAAAGGGAGCAAGGAACTTCCTGGTTATCAGTGTTACACACTGTTGACTCAATCTGCCTTTTCTCCTCCCCTTCAAATCCATGAGCTTTTAATGCAAAATAGGAGGGCTTGTTCTTCAATGTGACCATCACTGCTGCTCTCTGAGGAGACATAACTTGAATTAGGATTTGTTTTGATGGTCAGTGTATAAATCTCATGGTTTTATTTTGAGAAGTTAAATCTTTTGTTTTTTTAATTGGAGTAAAATTGCTTTACAGTGTTGTGTTGGTTTCTGCCATACAACAATGCAAATCAGCCATAATTATACATTTATCACTTCCCTCCTGAATCTCCTTCCCTCCCCCATCCCACTCTTCTAGGTCGTCACTTAGTGCCAGGCTGGGCTCCCTGTGTTATACAGAAACTTCTTACCAGCTATCTGTTTTACACATGGTAGTGTATATATGTCGATGCTACTTTGAGAAGGTAAATCTTAAAGTGAAGATTCCTTGTTAGTTGGTAATTTCTTTGCAAACATTGCCTTCAGAGTTGATTGTTCCTGCAGAGTAAAGGCTTTGAAGTTCAGGCAGTCTAGAGTCAAGCTGTAAGCAGGTATAAGGAATGAGACAGTGTGATCATTTGCGCTCTTATTTTGCAATATAGTTTACACCCACTAGGTATCCACCTGGTGTGATGTAATATTTCAGGGGAGGTACTGTTAACTCTGACTCACAGGTATCACTGTTGTCTGGACATGAGTGATCTCTAGAATTAATTTCCCATGAAATAAGATTTTACATGTAGTGCTGTAGCAGTTAGGAATTAATTTTACATATGTATTGATAATTCTTAATTATCAAGTTAAATTTTCTTTATGTCTGTTCCCAGTGCTAAGCTATATACCATATTCTTTCCTATATTGCAGTTGTTTCTATCAATTTTTCTCATGAGCTTTGATTATATAAAACTTGCCTTGTTTGCCCATAATTTAATATATTTCACGAGGCAAGTCAGGAACGACCTCAGTTGGACTGAAACAACAGGCCTCTTTGCTGGCAGCTCGCACAGAGTTGGACATAACTGAAGTGACTTAGCAGCAGCAGCAGCATAGTACAACAGATATTAATAGAAAATTTCACTTTCCTTTAATTATTATCTCTTACTTCTCCCTGCAAAGGCCCCAGGGATGGATATAATACTATTGCTGATTAAATATTTAAACTTTTTTTTTAATTTATTTTTTTTATTGAAGGATAATTGCTTTACAGAATTTTATTGTTTTCTGTCAAACCTCAACATGAATCAGCCATAGGTATACATATATCTCCTCCCTTTTGAATCTCCCTCCCATCTCCCACCCCATCCCACCCCTCTAGATTGATACAGAGCCCCTGTTTTAGTTTCCTGAGCCATACAGTAAATTCCTGTTGGCTTTGTATTTTACATATGGTAATGTAAGTTTCCATGTTACCCTTTCCATACATCTCATCCTAATCTTAAATATTTAAACTTTTAATGACATTTTCTAAATTCTTCCCATCACTTCCCATGATCCTTAAGTAATAACAATCACTGCACATCACAGTGGCCTTCTCAGGTCATAATGGTAAAGAATCTGCCTGCCAATATAGGAGAAGCAAGAGACACAGTTTTGATCTCTGAATCTGGAAGATCCCCTGGAGTAAGAAATAGCAACCTACTCCAGTATTCTTGCCTGGAAAATTCCATGTACAGAGGAGCTTGGCAGGCTACAGTCCATTGGGTCACAAAGAATCAGACCTGACTGAGCACACATGCACACACATCAGGATACAGGCCCTCAGTCAAGCAGTGTGATTTTAATTCCTATTTCCAGGTCATATGATATTCTTCAGAGCTGCTGCACCATCCACCAGTTATTCCTAGAATGTACTTCTTCCTTTTCTAACTGCATCTCTTGCCTCTGTTAAAAAATACTATTAAATTTCTTCCTGTAGATTTTTTCCCTACCCACATACTTACTGGATTTATTGTCTTCAGAGAATAGGAAAAAGGCTGAGAGAAGTGTATAAGTGTATTCATTGTAGCCCTAATCATCACTTTCCATCAGTGATCCAGGAGAACATCCACATTTTTCCAGCCATATATGCCAACTTTCCCACTTCTGTAATGTTATATTTTGTCTTCTTTCCTATTATAATAGATCAACTATACATGATGTTATTTAGAGTCAAACTCTCTGCTCATGCACTAGGTCCTCTCTAACAGCCTCACTTCATTTAGGTTCACTGCTTCATTGTCATTAAAAAGACCTTCTCTAACAATCTAAAACAAAAGCATTCACACACCATTGAGTTCTAATCCCTCAGCCTGTCCTACTTTTCTTCAAGGCAATTATTGTTATCTGGAATGATATTAAACATTTTTTTGTCTCCTTCCACTTAGAACAGAGGTTGGCAAACTATGATTGAAGGACAAATTGGCCTACCATCTGTTTCAATTAAAAAAAATTTAATTGCAGCTCAATCATGGTCATTTGTCTGTCTGTCTGGCTGGCTGGCTGGCTTTGGCACTTACAACAATACAGTTAAGTAGTCATGAAAGTGGAGAAGGAAATGGCAACCCACTCCAGTACTCTTGCCTGGACAATCCCATGGATGGAGGAGCCTGGTGGGCTGCAGTCGATGGGGTCGCACAGAGTCAGACATGACTGAGTTCACTTTCACTTTTCACTTTCATGCATTGGAAAAGTAAATGGCAACCCACTCCAGTG
>NW_011488987.1:48512-58365 GCF_000754665.1 Bison bison bison
AAGTGACTTAGCAGCAGCAGCAGCAGCAGCAGCAGCAGCAGTCATGAAAGAGACTGTATGGATCACAAAGCCTAAAATATTTATTGACCTTTTATAGAAAAACTTGTTCCACCCCTGCACTCAACTACAATCCACACAAAGAAAGGGACTTTGTTTTGTGCTGTCCTGTATCCCTGGTACCTAGGAGAATACATGAGGCTCAATAATTATTTGGTGAAGAAAGAAAATAAAGAATAAATGAATCATCTCTGGAACCATCTTGATTCAGTCTTCTCTGTCTTCAGTATCCTTCTTCCATTTTCTATAAATGTCTGTTCTCTGATTTGTTTCCTCCATTAACCTTTTTTTTCCCCCATGTAAAATTTCCAGTTGGAGAAAAAAACTCTAAAAATAGCTAAGTAAATTTTGGAAATATGAAAGTTAATTTAGAGGAATTATTTTTCCTCTGACACTAGTATTAAAAATATGTCTAAAACTATTTAAAATTCCAACATATGGATGCTGAACACCATGCTTGCTGAATAACCAACAAATCACAGAAGAAATCAAAATATGCATAGAAATGAATGAAAATGAAAACACAACAACCCAAAACCTATGGCACACTATAAAAACAGTGCTAAGGGGAAGGTTCATAGCCATACAGGCTTACCTCAAGAAACAAGAAAAAAACTCAAATAAATAACCTAATTCTGCACCTTAAGCAACTTGAAAAGGAAGAAATTATGAACCCCACGGTTAGTAGAAGGAAAGAAATCTTAAAAATTATGGCAGAAATAAATGCAAAATAAACAAAAGAGACCATAGCAAAAATCAACAAAACCAAAAGCTGGTTCTTTGAGAGGATAAATAAAATTGACAAACCATTAGCCAGACTCATCAAGAAACAAAGGGAGAAAAATCAAATCAACAAAATTAGAAATGAAAATGGAGAGATAACAACAGACAACACAGAAATACAAAGAATCATAACAGACTATTGTCAGCAACTATATGTAAATAAAGTGGACAACTTGGGAGAAATGGACAAATTCTTAGAAAAGTACAACTTTCCAAAATTGAACCAGGAAGAAATAGAAAATCTTAACAGACCCATCACAAGCATGGAAATTGAAACTGTAATTATAAATCTTCAGCAAACAAAAGCCCAGGACCAGATGGCTTCACAGCTGAATTCTACCAAAAATTTAGAGCAGAACTAACACACATCTTACTCAAACTCTTCCAGAAAATTGCAGAGGAAAGTAAACTTCCAAACTCATTCTATGAGGCCACCATCACCCTGATACCAAAACCTGACAAAGATGCCACAAAAAAAGAAAACTACAGGCTAATATCACTATGAACATAGATGCAAAAACCCTTAACAAAATTCTAGCAAACAGAATCCACCAGCGTATTAAAAAGATCATACATCATGACCAAGCGGGCTTCATCCCAGGGATGCAAGGATTCTTCAATATCCACAAATCAATCAATATAATACACCACATTAACAAATTGAAAAATAAAAACCATATGATTATCTCAGAAATTCAACATCCATTTATGATAAAAAAAAAAAAAACCTCCAGAAAGCAGGAATAGAAGGAACATACCTCAACATAATAAAAGCTATATATGACAAACCCTTAGCAAACATTGTCCTCAATGGTGAAAAATTGAAAGCATTCCCTCTAAAGTCAGGAACAAGACAAGGGTGCCCACTCTCACCACTACTATTCAACATAGTTTTGGAAGTTTTGGCCACAGCAATCAGAGCAGAAAAAGAAATAAAAGGAATCCAGATTGGCAAAGAAGAAGTAAAACTTTCACTGTTTGCAGATGACATGATCCTCTACATAAGAAACCCTAAAGACTCCACCAGAAAATTACTAGAGCTAATCATTGAATATAGTAAAGTGGAAGTATATGAAATTAATGCACAGAAATCCCTTGCATTCCTATAAACTAACAATGAGAAAACAGAGAAATTAAGGAAACAATTCCATTCACCATTGCAATGAAAAGAATAAAGTGTTTAGGAATAAATCTTCCTAAAGAAACAAAAGACCTATATATAGAAAACTATAAAACACTGGTGAAAGAAATCAAAGAGGACACAAATAGATGGAGAAATATATCGTGTTCATGGATCAGAAGAATCAATATAGTGAAAATGAGTATAGTACCCAAAGCAATCTAGAGATTCAATGCAATCCCTATCAAGCTACCAATGGTATTTTTCAGAGAACTAGAACAAATAATTTCACAATTTGTATGGAAATACATAAAACCTTGAATAGCCAAAACAATCTTGAGAAAGAAGAATGGAACTGGAGTAATCAACCTGCCTGACTTCAGTCTCTACTACAAAGCCACAGTCATCAAGACAGTATGGTACTGGCACAGAGACAGAAATATAGATCAATGGAACAAAATAGAAAGCCCAGAGATAAATCCACGCACCTATGGACACCTTATCTTTGACAAAGGAGGCAACAATATACAATGGAGAAAAGACAATCTCTTTAACAATTGGTGCTGGGAAAACTGGTCAACCGCTTATAAAAGAATGAAACTAGAACACTTTATAACACTATACACAAAAATAAACTCAAAATGGATTAAAGATCTAAATGTAAGACCAGAAACTTAACTCCTAGAGGAAAACATAGGTAAAACACTCTCCGACATAAACCACAGCAGGATCCTCTATGACCCACCTCCCAGAATATTGGAAATAAAAGCACAAATAAACAAATGGGACCTAATTAAAATTAAAAGCTTCTGCACAACAAAGGAAACTATAAGCAAGATGAAAAGACAGCCTTCAGAATAGGATAAAATAATAGCAAACAAAGCAACGGACAAAGAATTAATCTCAAAAATATACAAGCAACCCCTGCAGCTCAATTCCAGAAAAATAAAAGACCCAATCAAAAAATGGGCCAAAGAACTAAACAGACATTTCTCCAAAGAAGACATACAGATGGCTAACAAACACATGAAAAGATGTTCAACATCACTCTATCAGAGAAATGCAAATCTAAACCACAATGAGGTACCATTTCATACCAGTCAGAATGGCTGCTATCCAAAAGTCTACAAGCAATAAATGCTGGAGAGGGTGTGGAGAAAAAGGAACCCTCTTACACCGTTGGTAGGAATGCAAACTAGTACAGCCACTATGGAGAATAATGTGGAGATTCCTTAAAAAACTGGAAATAGAACTGCCTTATGATCCAGCAATCCCACTGCTGGGCATACACACTGAGGAAACCAGAATAGAAAGAGACACAGTGTTCATCGCAGCACTGTTTATAATAGCCAGGACATGGAAGCAACCTAGATGTCCATCAGCAGATGAATGGATAAGAAAGCTGTGGTACATATACACAATGGAGTATTACTCAGCCATTAAAAAGAATACATTTGAATCAGTTCTAATGAGGTGGATGAAACTGGAGCCTATTATACAGAGTGAAGTAAGCCAGAAAGAAAAACACCAATACAGTATACTAACGTATATATATGGAATTTAGAAAGATGGTAATGATAACCCTGTATGCGAGACAGCCAAAGAGACACAGATGTATTGAACAGTCTTTTGGACTCTGCAGGAGAGGGTGAGGGTGGAATTATATGGGTGAATGGCATTGAAACATGTATATTATCATATGTGAAATTAATTGCCAGTCCAGGTTCAATGCATGAGACAGGGTGCTCGGGGCTGGTGCAGTGGGATGACCCAGAGGGATGGTATGGGGAGGGAGGAGGGAGGAGGGTTCAGGATGGGGAACACATGTATACCCATGGTGGGTTCAAGTCAATGTATGGCAAAACTAATACAATATTATAAAGTAAAATAAATAAATAAATAAAATTTTTAAAAAGGAAAATAATTTCTTTTTTTTTTTTTTAATTCTACCATCTGTATCATTGTGTTCATTTTGAAGCAAAAATTTTGTCAGGATTTTGTAAATAATAGAAATATAAATGATATTTCTTTTTAACAGTCATTTTTCACAACTAGTTATCTAGCATATTGCTTGATACTCTTGGCAGTCTTTTTGCTAATAATGTTCACACCTTTTTTAGCTTTTTTTTTTTTAATTTATTTTATGGAGTTTGATTTTTATAGAGCAATCTTTCATATTTGGTTGCCTGAACACTTTTTATTATTGATATGTAATGTATTTACCCCTTCTTCAATTTTCACTCATGAGTCTCTCTCCAAAAAGCAAACTCTATTGACACATGCATTTGTTTCAATTTCACAACTTACCCATGCCAGAGATAGTTTCCAACTTTGATCTCTTGCAGATGGAGAACAAAACCAGTACTAAATAAGTGAACTTCCTATGCCTATACTTAAGACAAAAGAAAACAAACAAAAGATTTTGCTGGATCTAATTACTCCTAGGTAAGTAAAAATTCTGTGAACCTGTGGAATCTGGAATGTACTGGTAACAGAGCTGGGATTACCTAATGGAGTCTTGGATTATGATTTTGAAATAGGAGGTTAAATCTCTACTATATCCCAAAGCAACCTAAAATGTGGAGTTGCTCCCTTAGAGGAAAATTCATAATTGTATGGTATCTATGGTAAAAGTATGTGATTCTGAATATGCAGTTATGTGTTAAGAGTGAATGCATGAAATCAGATCTAGCATTACTGTCCTGACATGATCACTTTTGTCATCTGCTTCTAACACTGAAGAGACCTTTATGGTTCCTCAGTCTCCATGGTTCCTTCATGGTTCCTCAAAGGTGATTTGCTGCTGCCTTATAACAAGTCATGATAAAGACACTTGCCCCTTCTCTCTGTCTCTAGCTCTGACCTCATTTATTTAAATTCTGAGGTTAATTCCTGATAGATCTTCAGTTTACATTCCACCTCACCTATATCTCCTTGCCCACACTTGTGCTAAGTCGCTTCAGGCATGTCTGAATCTTTGCTGCTCCTAGGACTGTAACCTACCAGGCTCTTCTGTCCACAAGATTCTCCAGGCAAGAAAACTGGTGTGGGTTGCCATGCTGTCCTACAGGGGATCTTTCTGACCCAGGGATCGAACCCTCATCTCTTACATCTCCCACATTGGCAGGCAGGTTCTTTACCACTAGCTGCACCCAGGAAGCCCTCTATAGCTCCTTAATTATATTTATTTGAGGCTCATAAGTAGTTATAATGGCAGAGAAAGCTGATGAACGATTTTTATTTCTAAATAAATAAATTCCTAAGTTTATTTCAAAATATAAAGTTTGTAAATAATAAAAGCTTTTTCTTTAATAATAATTACATCCCTAAATAACTTTGACATTTCCTAGTTTTTTTAACTACTGTGCTGGTAAAGACAACTAAGATACTGGGAAACAAAAAGATTAACCTATACCACATGAAGGAAAGTTGTTTGTTTTATATATATAATTTATGCATTCATTTCAGCTTTATTTTTTTAATTGGTTTATTTTTTGACTATGGTGGGTCTTCATTGCTGCACGCAGGCTTTTCTGTAGTCTCTGAGAGTGGGGGCTACTCTTCACGGACTTCACATCGCTGTGGCTTCTCTCGTTGTGAGACACAGGCTCGGGGCACATGGGCTTCAGTAGTTGCGGTGCATGGAATCAGTAGTTGCAGCTTGCAGGCTCTAGCATGCTGGCTCAGTAGTTGAGGTGCATGGGTTTAGTTGCTCCATGACATGTGGGTCTTCCCAGACCAAGAGTGGAACTGGTGTCCCCTGCATTGCAAGGTGGACTGTTAACCACTGGACCACCAGGGGAGCCCCTGGCTTTTGTTTTATTTTTGAATTCCAGTGGATTGTTTTTGCTCATTTTTCATAAATTTCTGACATTAGGTACTCAAACTAAATTTACAAAAATCTATCAAGTTTACTAAACATATTTATGATTTTTTTTTTTTTTGTAAAATAAAGCCTGCATATTATATGATAGCAATTCTTATCTGGCTTCTAGGCAGTTTCTATTGATTGGGGAAGGCCAAGAACCCTGGTTGGTATCAAAATTCCTGTGGTATATAGTGATCATTCAATGAAAGGTAGCAATTATATTTTTTAAGAAAGAAGAAGAAGAAATAAGTTCCTGGGAATCAGGAGACCTTGTCCTGAAATTGCTTCTGTTGTGTGATTCTAAACAGGTCACATAACTTCTCTGGGATTTGGTTTCCTCATCAGTGATGGGAGAGGATTGAATTATGTGATCTCTCTTCCCTTCCAGTCTTACACTGGAATAGTCTCACACTCTATTTTAAGGTCTCTGGGATGTGTGTTGTGGAAATAAATTCACAAACTGAAATCCAGGTATATATATCCCTACTTCCATCTTTAATTTTTTTATTGTTACTGTCAGTATTTAGCTCAAAACGAGGACCAAAGCAAATTCTTTTAGTTTATTCATCTTTTGTTATTCCAAAGGCACACCCAAACATGGGTCAATGAGAAAAATGTTCAAACATTTGTAAACAATCAACTATCCTAATGTGAAGGCCAACCAAGCAGAATCCTAAATGGGGCAAGGCAATGAAAACAGTCTTAAATTCTGGCTTGGACTCCTTTAAGGGGTCCAGAATTAAGATTCTTTGCTAACTATATCCTTTTTGTCTCCCTTCCTTTTATAGCAGTGTTTTATTGCTTAAGGCAAAAATGGTGTGGAAAGATAATGCAACTGATTCACTGAAACATAAATCTCAGCATAATGATTTAAACACTGTGACTTTGTATTGGCCTGATACCAAGCAGGGTGATCGGGCAACTTGACTCAATACCAGGCTGCACAATCTGTGAAGGGCAACCTGATGTTCTAAGTGCCCAGACAAAGCCTGTTGCTAAAAAAAACTTAAAATGTTGGTTGAAAAAATCTTGATTGCATTCATGTGCTGGAATGCTCAGCCATGAAATCAAAGAAGGTGGTAAACCAGAGAAAGCAGCGGAGTAGTACATCTTTTGAGTTTATTTCCTGACTTGGATGAACTTAAGTGTTGATTTTTGTATCTTAGCAATTTTATGGGGCTGGGTAATACCCAGAGGGGAAACAATGACACCTTTGCTGGTAACCTGGCAGGAAAGGAAAATCTGGAGAAGTGGAAAAATGCCTACCAGGAATTTTCAAATGGAGTGGTCAGCTCTAGAGCTGTGTGCTTTGAATATTTCTTCCTTTGTTTCCATAAAATCCTCTGTCAAGTTCAATTTTCTCAGCAATATTTTTCTGTGAAGTGGATTCATTATTTTGTGTGTGACTGGGGAGGCTATTGGGGAGCTCAAAGAGAAGGACCAGGAGACAGATGAAATCTGAGTTGCATTTACACATGATCTCCTAATTTAAGCTGCCAAAGATACTTTTTCAACTATAGGGGCAAAGGAAGCGAAGATTGAATGGACTGAGTAAAAACAGAAAGGCTGTTTTCTCTGAAAACTCAGCATGACTTTAGGGTAGTGCCGCTTAATCCAGATGCCATGAACTGAGAAGAGAATCATCTTTCCGTCTTTGGCCTATAGCTGGGCATTCTCTGTGGAGGAAGAGCAGAGTAGTCCTTTTGAGCCCACAGTCCTGAACAGCCCTGAGCCACAGTACAAGGTTTGACAGTAAAAGAGTCATGCGTGTCAGGAGATATACTGTGGGCATGTGGACTTGCTATTGTTAGCCTGGAGGAAATAGCAAGACAGAGAGTCTAAGAGACTTGCTCAAGGTCGCAAAGCGAAGAAGTGACGGATCTAAGATTTGAACCCAGGCCACCTGACTGCAGAATCAGGTTCCTCACCACTGTACTAGATCCTAGAGGACACGTTCTGGAAATCAGACACCTGAAATGTTCCCAGGCTCCACAACTGTATTCCATAGACTGTAAGCTCCATGGAAGTAAACCGGACAAGGCAAGGAGTATGTGTCTGTTCTGCTCATCATTGTACACTCAGCAGCTGTTAAATGGTAGGTATTCAGTAAATATTTATAGAATGAGTACAGTGAGATGTATCACTGCATACACAGGATGTCTTCTCTCATCCAGACTGGAATTCTCTACACTGTACAAGTCCATAGGATGTACAAGTCAGAGCAGAAGTATTTTTAAATTGTTGTTTTCCTTTGAAGGATAAAAGAGAATGATCTCTAATAAACTCATAGGGATTAAAGGAATATGACACAACACACCAACTCTATAAGTGAGCAACCAGACCCAGAGTGGTAGGAATCTGCCAAGGTGGCACCACCCAGAAGGACTAGGATGGTGTTAGAAAAGGCAAACCAAACATGTGTCAGGGAGTGGTGACAGAGAGAGAGAAAGAGAGAGGTCATCTCTGTAACTAGTTTGTTCAAAATGTAAAAATCACAAAATCTAGAAAAACAGTTATCCTAATGGTAACTGGGCACATGGGTAAGTTATGTGTCATTAAAAACATTAATATGTTATTTGAATTACATAATGGAAGCAGTGGTAGACCCATAGTTTTTGTATGCTTGGGACCTAGAAAGATCTAAATCCTACCCAAACCAGAACCAGGAACTGGACTCAGACAGCTTCTCCTCCTCCCACCCCACAACTGTCAATTTATGCATTCCTCTTGAAACCGAGCAGGACCCTGCAAGGCCCTCCTGGGTCCAAGAGCCCCTCCATGCCTTCCATTTATTGTTTGCAGAAAAAGGCTTCAATCGCATAGGCCTTCCCTGAGTTCCAAGGTGCAGATTCAAGCAGTTACTAATTATGTAAGTGAGAGAATGCAGAAACAAAGGAAAAGCAGACAAGAAAAAATAGTTCAGCGATAAAACACAATCTTAAACCTTATGATGGTGGAAACTTGAAAGTGTCTTTTACCACTCTGGATCTAGTTGCTCATATATAAAGTTGGTGTGTCATGGTCCTCTAATGTCTAGTTTCTCCTCAAGGGATACCCATAACAATCCAGCACACATCTTTGAGTTATTCTGCAGGAACTAAGACCCCCACCCAGAAGGAGGGTGATGACTTCATGCTGCATGCAAGCTAGTAGACTCCAGACTGGTCAGTGCCAGGCTGATGACTGTGATTCCTGAAACACCACCCTGTTACCTCACCACCAACCAAATCAGAAGAAAGTCATGCACGCTGCACCCCTCACCCCAGACATTGCCTTTAAAATTCTTCCCTGAAAGCCATCAGAGTTCCAGTCTTCTGAGTAGGAGCTGCTTGTTCTCCTTGCTTGGCCCTGGCAGTAAACCTTTCTCCACTCTAAACTCAAATGTTTCTATTTGTTTGGCCTCTGTGTGTGACAGGCACACAAACTTAGGTTCAGCACCACTCTTACTCCCTTTTGTCAATTAGAGCTATTATGTCAGGGCCTGGCTGGATTCTGAAGGAAATGCTGAAGGAGGGGTGGGGTACAGAGAAGGAATGTGGATGACAGATTCCCAGCCCGTCATTCCTTTCCTTTTGCACAGGGAGGCCACACATGACACAAGGAAGAACTGGACTCATTAATCGTGTTCTTTGTCATATGTCCTTCTTTTCTTTTCCTCTTGCTTCTAACTTCCCTCTTCCCCGCACTTCCCAACCACAACAAACATGTTTTACTCTGAAATTTCAGACAGATCATAGGATTGGTGTGAACCTGATGACACTGAGTAAGCCAGTGTGATGCATTTTCTGTTAGTAGCTCAGGACCATGGCATTCTGCTGTTCCTGAAGAATTTGTTATCTTTCTTTTCCTTCCTTGTTTTCTACTTCACACCTCTTTTAGGGGGCGTGGGTGGTAGGAAAGGAGAGAGACAATAGGAAACTCTTGATCAGAGGCCCCACCCTCTTTCTCTACCCCAGGGGAGGACTCAGGGGTGGCGCTGAGCCTCTCCCATTCAATGTTCAAGAGGAAGCCTGTACCACAAAGCA
>NW_011488987.1:58465-59175 GCF_000754665.1 Bison bison bison
ACCACAAAGCAAACCCTCCCAAATCACTATTGACTTTTCTTTAAGCTTTGTTTACAAAAATTTGTGACCATAGATAATCATGTAAGAAACCAGAGGTGGCTCTAAGTTTTGTGGAGCCTGTTGTTGTTCAGTCACTAAGTTGTGTCTGACCCTTTGCGACCCCATGAACTGCAGCACGCCAGGCTTTCCTGTCCTTCACTGTCATCTAGAGTTTGCTCAAACTCATGTCCATTGTGTCAGTGATGCCATCCAACCATCTCATCATCTGTCGTCCCCTTCTCCTCCTGCCCTCAATCTTCCCCACCATCAGGGTCTTTTCCAGTTAGTCCACTCTTCACATCAGGTGGCCAAAGTATTGGAGTTTCAGCTTCAGTATCAGTCCTTCCAGTGAATATTCAGAGTTGATTTCCTTTCGGATTGACTGGTTTGATCTCCTTGCAGTCCAAGGCACTCTCAAGTGTCTTCTCCAGCACCACTTCTCCAGTTCAAAAGCATCACTTCTTCAGCACTCAGCTTTCTTTATGGTCCAAGTCTCACATTCATACATGACTACTGGAAAAACCACAGCTTTGACTATAAGGACCTTTGTTGGCAAACTGATGTCTCTGCTTTTTAATATGCTGTCTAGGTTTGTCATAGCTTTTCTTCTAAGGAGCAAGCGTCTTTTAATTCCATGGCTGCAGTCACTATCCACAGGAATTTTGGAGCCC
>NW_011488987.1:59275-60684 GCF_000754665.1 Bison bison bison
AACCAGGAACTGGACTCAGACAGCTTCTCCTCCTCCCACCCCACAACTGTCAATTTATGCATTCCTCTTGAAACCGAGCAGGACCCTGCAAGGCCCTCCTGGGTCCAAGAGCCCCTCCATGCCTTCCATTTATTGTTTGCAGAAAAAGGTTTCAATCGCATAGGCCTTCCCTGAGTTCCAAGGTGCAGATTCAAGCAGTTACTAATTATGTAAGTGAGAGAATGCAGAAACAAAGGAAAAGCAGACAAGAAAAAATAGTTCCCCTCCATGCCTTCCATTTATTGTTTGCAGAAAAAGGCTTCAATCGCATAGGCCTTCCCTGAGTTCCAAGGTGCAGATTCAAGCAGTTACTAATTATGTAAGTGAGAGAATGCAGAAACAAAGGAAAAGCAGACAAGAAAAAATAGTTCCCCTCCATGCCTTCCATTTATTGTTTGCAGAAAAAGGCTTCAATCGCATAGGCCTTCCCTGAGTTCCAAGGTGCAGATTCAAGCAGTTACTAATTATGTAAGTGAGAGAATGCAGAAACAAAGGAAAAGCAGACAAGAAAAAATAGTTCCCCTCCATGCCTTCCATTTATTGTTTGCAGAAAAAGGCTTCAATCGCATAGGCCTTCCCTGAGTTCCAAGGTGCAGATTCAAGCAGTTACTAATTATGTAAGTGAGAGAATGCAGAAACAAAGGAAAAGCAGACAAGAAAAAATAGTTCAGCGATAAAACACAATCTTAAACCTTATGATGGTGGAAACTTGAAAGTGTCTTTTACCACTCTGGATCTAGTTGCTCATATATAAAGTTGGTGTGTCATGGTCCTCTAATGTCTAGTTTCTCCTCAAGGGATACCCATAACAATCCAGCACACATCTTTGAGTTATTCTGCAGGAACTAAGACCCCCACCCAGAAGGAGGGTGATGACTTCATGCTGCATGCAAGCTAGTAGACTCCAGACTGGTCAGTGCCAGGCTGATGACTGTGATTCCTGAAACACCACCCTGTTACCTCACCACCAACCAAATCAGAAGAAAGTCATGCACGCTGCACCCCTCACCCCAGACATTGCCTTTAAAATTCTTCCCTGAAAGCCATCAGAGTTCCAGTCTTCTGAGTAGGAGCTGCTTGTTCTCCTTGCTTGGCCCTGGCAGTAAACCTTTCTCCACTCTAAACTCAAATGTTTCTATTTGTTTGGCCTCTGTGTGTGACAGGCACACAAACTTAGGTTCAGCACCACTCTTACTCCCTTTTGTCAATTAGAGCTATTATGTCAGGGCCTGGCTGGATTCTGAAGGAAATGCTGAAGGAGGGGTGGGGTACAGAGAAGGAATGTGGATGACAGATTCCCAGCCCGTCATTCCTTTCCTTTTGCACAGGGAGGCCACACATGACACAAGGAAGAACTGGACTCATTAATC
>NW_011488987.1:60784-61252 GCF_000754665.1 Bison bison bison
AGATTTCACACCAGTCAGAATGGCTGCTATCCAAAAGTCTACAAGCAATAAATGCTGGAGAGGGTGTGGAGAAAAGGGAACCCTCTTACACTGTTGGTGGGAATGCAAACTAGTCCAGCCACTATGGAGAACAGTGTGAAGATTCCTTAAAAAACTGAAAATAGAACTGCCATATGACCCAGCAATCCCACTGTTGGGCATACACACTGAGGAAACCAGGATGGAAAGAGACACGTGTACCTCAATGTTCATCACAGCACTGTTTATAATAGCCAGGACACAGAAGCAACCTAGATGTCCCTCAGCAGACAAATGGATAAGAAAGCTGTGGTACATACACACAATGGAGTAGTACTCAGTCATTAAAAAGAATACATTTGAATCAGTTCTAATGAGGTGGATGAAACTGGAGCCTATTATACAGAATGAAGTAAGCCAGAAAGAAAAACACCAATACAGTATACTAAT
>NW_011488987.1:61352-63046 GCF_000754665.1 Bison bison bison
GGGAGGGAGGTGGGAGGGGGGTTCAGGATGGGGAGCACGTGTACACCTGTGGTGGATTCATGTTGATGTATGGCAAAACCAATACAATATTGTAAAGCAAAAAATAAATAAATAAAAAAAATAAACAAGCTTTTTCACTCTCCTTTTTCACTCCCATCAAAAGGAAAGTGAAATGCTTTCTGCCATTCAGGTTCCTGTGGAGCCCAAAATATGCCCAGATTTGGGCCCGACTCCTTTAAGAAAATAAAGACGTAAAGTTAAAAATATAAAATTAGCACAGAACTTTAGAAGGGACCTCTATAAATCAAGTCCCTTAAACTACATGAAAGTAGCTTAAAGTATTTTATCTTCAGGCTAAATCTTGGGAATGCTTTTGACTTTTAAACTGAAAGGTTTTATTTTGTGACTGTAAAGAAGTTATGAGGGCAAAGATTGTTTTGTCTACCTTTTCCGCTTCTCCAATATTTAGCCATAGCACCTACTACTGGTAGATCATAAGTATTGGTCCATAAACTGTGTTGTTGTCAATGAAACAACCTGATAGGCAGGCATCATGCTAGGCTGATAGAATCACTATAACAAAGTGCTCTGGAAAATTTTTGGCCCTGGAAGCGGTGGGGACATAGGGAGGAAAGGTCTGTTCTATTTGAGGCAGAGGCAGAGTAATCACAAAAAGCTTCAGAGGCAAGTTGATCTGTGAGTTGAAACATGAAAGATGGGTGAAGGTGTGGGGATAGTGTTGAAAGGCATTTAAAGCAGGGAAAGAAGTATGAGCTGGAGGTTGCTGTCTGAAACCACATAAGGAGTTCGTGGAATTGTAAGCAGTTTGGTATGGGTGGAGTATGAAGCACTAGAAGACAAGGGTTATTAGCAAAAGGTAAGGCTGAAAGGAAGGAAAAGGTGAAACACCTGTGGGCTTTAGCCTGTGAACTTTAGCCTGTGGGGAGCTGTTGATGGCTTTAAAGCAGGAGAAGAACATGATGTGCATTTTTTGCAACATTATTCTGGAACTTGCATGATAAACAGAGTGAGGCTGTGGCAGTGAGACACTTCAGACCCTGTTTCAGTGAAGGGCGATGATGTGTGTGTGCTTAGTTTCTCAGTCATTCCAGCTCTTTGCGACCTCATGGACTGTGGCCCGCCAGGCTCCTCTGTCCATTGGAGTCTCCAGGCAAGAACACTAGAGTGGGTTGCCATGCCCTCCTCCAGGGGGTCTTCCCCACCCAGGGATCAAACCCAGGTCTCCCATGTTGCGGGCAGATTCCTTCCTGTCTGAGCCAGCAGGGAAGGGAGATAGATGAGGGGCTGGTCAAATGCCGTGACAATGGATGTGGCAGGGCAGGCTGATAACTAGAGACTCTAAGCAGGGAGCTCTCAGTGTTTAGTAATTACTGTGTTGGGTAAGCATTGGGGTAAGAGGGGAAACTAGAGCAATGATTCTAGGTCTGGCAGAGGTAGTTGGGCACCAAGAGAGACGTGTAGGAGAATGAGCAGGCTATGGGGGAAAAGGAAGTGATGTCTTTTTGAAATCCATGATGTTTGAGAGTTACCCAAATAGTGAAGTCTAGTGTGATTCAGGGCTGAAGCAGACGAGATCATTGAGTCAGGCTTGGATATGGATTGTCTGTCACCACAGGGAGGCAGTTGTAACTGGGTTACTCAGGGAGAGCCTTCAGAAAGAGGAGAGCCTTCAG
>NW_011488987.1:63146-73510 GCF_000754665.1 Bison bison bison
ACTCTTCTCTTCTCTGGCTGAGAAACACTGAGTTGCGTCCTAGTTGAATCCTATCTAATTCTCACATGGAGGAAATTTCCTCATTTCCCCGCTGTGTCTACTATTTCCAGCACACATCACTGTTTATTTTAATAGGTGACGATGGTGGTGGTTTAGTTGTTAAGTCATGTCTGATTCTTTGCGACCCCATATTCTGTAGCCCACCAGGCTCCTCTGTCCATGGGATTTTCTGGGCAAGAATACTGGAGTGGGTAGCCTATCCCTTCTCCAGCGGATTTTCCCCATTCAGGGATCAAACCTGGGTCTCCTGCATTGCAGGCAGATTCTTTATCAACTGAGCCACCAAGGAAGCCCTATTTTAATAGGTGGTTTTATTTTGTTTTTGTCTCCTGCTCTAATTGGGAGCTCCATAAAAGCAGGGAATTGTAGTTCCGATGTTTGCTCCAGTGCCTGGCTCATTATAGATGGCCAGTAAATAGTCTCCAAAGTGGATGACTGTGGATGGAAGTGGGTGTCTGCTGGTGATTGTCCCTGGAGAAGAGAGCTAAATGGGGATCCAGTTAATTCCCCTGGGAGAAGTCCTTGCTGAGCAACAGTCTCTACTTGGTGCCCAGTACACAATGTGATTTCTATAATGGCATTCATAATAAGAACAGTTACTTTACTTCAGCCGCAGAACTGTCATTTATTAAAAGTCAGTGTTTAATTAATCTTATCATGTAATGTTTGGAGAGCTGTGTTTGTGTCCTGTTGATTTTGTTTAGAAGTAAATTTAATTACATTCCTGGCACCAGGGCATTACTTTTTCTTTATACAGAGATAAAAGGCCAGTCTCTGGAGTCAGACTGCCTGGATTTGCACCCTGAATCTGCCATGTACAAACTTGAGGCCTAGGGGAAGTATTTGACCATTCTGTGCTTTACTTTCCTCATCTGTAACATGGAGGTCACAATAGTAACTTCTTTTTAGAGCGATTGTTTGGGGAATTATATAGCTTAATATGTAAACAAAGTGTGCCACATGGTAAGCAATCCCAATGGTTATTAGCTATTCTTATTGTTACCTGGTGGTTTGTTTACTTTAAAAGAAGTTTTCTTCAAAGTTTAAAGTCTCCATTCTTGACATCAGTTCAATATAGCCAAACATTAAACTCTTTTTTCCTCTCCTAAATTTATTTCTCACTTTAGTCTTCCTCATCTGAGTAAAAGTTATGCCATCCAAACAATGATTCACACCATAAAATCTAAAAATAAACTGTAATGCCTCCCTTTCTTTTTCTGCCCACGTCTAATAAAACATTTCCAAGACCTAGTGAGTCTGTTTCCTAAATATAACTAAAATCTGTCTGGGTTTCTTCCATCTCCAGTGACTCCACTTTAACTATTATTTGCCTGGATTTCAGCAAGAGCTTCCTAGTTGGGCTTCCTACTTTTACCCTGGTCCTGCTTCAGTTCAGTTCCTTCATTTTTAAATACACAAGACAGATCAGTTCCAATGACTCGGAACTCTTCCATAGCCCTCAGTGGCTTTTAGGGGAAAATTCTAGTTGCTTATTATAGCCTACAAAGCATGTGAAGCATTCATGAGCTGTGATTGCCCTGCCTCTACAACCATTTCACCAGTGTGGCAAGGGCCACATAAACCTGTTTCTTTCCTTGACCATAGCGATTGATCCCTTTCTTCTCTACTGCCTGAATGCTCTGACTAACTCTCTACCTGGAGAAGGAAATGGCAATCCACTCCAGTGTTCTTGCCTGGAAAATCCCATGGACAGAGGAGCCTGGTGGGCTATAGTCCATGGGGTCACAAAGAGCTGGCCACAACTCAGGGACTGAGCACAAATCTTTACCAGGCTAGACATCTCACATCTCATCCTTTGAGATCTTCATTGGAATAGTAAGTGCTTGGAAAAGGTTCTTCTAACCCCTCTTTCTATGATGGCCTTCCACAGTTACTCTCTCACTTCTCTGCTATTGGTTACTTCTCTGACATTTATTGTTTGCATGTTATTTTTTGTTATCTGCATTTCTTGGTAGAAATAGTTCCATGAAGGCAGGAAGCTTATTTATCTTTTTTTTCTTTTTTTAATCACTATAACCCCTGAGCCTAGCAAAATACCTAGCACAAAGAAATATAATATTTGTTGAAGGACCAAAAACTTGAATAGAAGCTATTGGGGCAAAAATTGGAAATCAAGAAGCCATAGTACTCTCCATCTATTAATTCAACAGGCATGTACTGAAGACCTACTTTGAGTCATCCATATGATTTGTTAGATGTTAGAGTGAAAGATGAGCAAGTCCTTGTCTCTAATACTGAGTATAAGTGAAATATTATAGAAATGGAGAGGAGGAAGTTTGGAGAATGAAATACTTCACCGAGTGATATTTGAGCTGCTTCTTGAAAGATGAACAGGTTCACAGACTAGGAAAAGAGAAAGCATTTTAGACAGAGGGAAGAGTATACTGAACACAAAAGGAAAGGCACCTGAACCACAGGATTGTAGAAACGGATTATTAACCAGCTGGAGCAGCGGTAGGAGCTGGAGCAGGAAGGAGGCTAGATTGGTGCTTGATAAGGTAGACCTGGGCCTTCAGGAAAACGAATAGATAACCAGTTTGAAGGGTTTAAGTAGTTCAACATTAACATGATACGAGTTTTAGAAATATAATTATAATAGAAAATAATGGAACCGGAGATAGACATAGTATGATGTATGATGCTATTTTAATAGTTGGGGTAACAGATGATGAGGACCCAGCCTTGTGTAGGAGCACTAGGAGTAAGGAAAGTGCTTTTGCACTCCATTGGGCCTTTTGTCCTAGCTGGGTCTCAATTTTCTTCCTGCAGAATGAGAGTTTTGACTAGATAATTGCTATGATGCTTTTCCACATCATGAACCCATATATGCCTTAGAATTTGTCTTTTGTTGTAAATTTACTATCTAGTTTCCCAAACATGGAGAGGCCATGCCGTCTATATCTTTTTATCACGTATATATAGATAAGTGCAAAGAGAATGGACTGTGAAACAGGAAGGCCCAAATTCAAATCCTGGATCTACCGTCTTCTGTTAGTATCATCCTGTCAGTTATTGATGCATTCTGTACCTCAGTTTGTTCATCTGTAAATAAGGATTTAAAAGTATCATGTATTAAAAGTTAGGAGCCTTAACAGATAATAGAGTTAAAAGTGTATAGGATTTAGTACATTGCCAGTATGTATAAAGGGTGATCATCATCGTCAGTCTTTCTACTTAGCAGAGTAATTATCACCTAAAAATACTGTATTCCTGATGAGTGACTGACTAAATGCAGTGAAAGAGAATATGTCAAATCTCTATTTTTTTCTTGATTATTGAATAATATTAATTCTGTGAATAAATGGTCCGTCTAGTCAAGGCTATGGTTTTTCTACTAGTCATTTATGGATGTGAGAGTTGGACTATAAAGAAAGCTGAGCGCTGAAGAATTGATGCATTTGAACTGTGGTGTTGGAGAAGACTCTTGAAAGTCCCTTGGACTGCAAGGAGATCCAACCAGTCCATCCTAAAGGAAATCAGTCCTGAATATTCATTGGAAGGACTAATGTTGAAGCTGAAACGCCAATATTTTGGCCACCTTATGCGAAGAGCTGACTCATTTGAAAAGACTCTGATGTTGGGAAAGATTGAGGGCAGGAGAAGAAGGGGATGACAGAAGATGAGATGGTTAGATGGCATCACCGACTCAATGGACATGAATTTGAGTAAACCCTGGGAGTTATTGATGGACAGGGAGGCCTGGCATGTTGCGGTTCATGGGTTCGCAAAGAGTCGGATGTGACTGAGTGACTGAATTGATAACTGATACTGTGAATAAATAAGCAGGGTGACGATATACAGCCTTGACATACTCCTTTCCCAATTTTGAACCAGTCTTTTGTTCCATGTCTGGTTCTAACTGTTGCTTCTTGACCGGCCTACAGTTCTCCCAAGAGGCAGGTAATATGGTCTGGTATTCCCATCTGTTTAAGAATTTTCCAGTTTGTTGTGATCCACACAGTCAAAGGCTTTAGCATAGTCAATGAAGCAGAAGTAGATGTTTTTCTGGAACTCTCTTGCTTTTTCTATGATCCAGCAGATATTGGCAATTTAATCTTTGGCTCCTCTGCCTTTGGCTGAATCCAGCTTGAACATCTGGAAATTCTTGGTTCACATACTGTTAAAGCCTAGCCTGGAGAATTTTGAGCATTACTGGTTCAGCTTGGGAAAGGAGTATGTCAATGCTGTATATTGTCACCGACTTATTTAACTTACATGAAGTTTCATGTGAAATGCCAGGTTGGATGAAGCACAGGCTGGAGTCAAGATTGCCGGGAAAAATATCAATAACCTCAGATAAGCAAATGACACCACCCTTATGGCAAAAAGCAAAGAGGAACTAAAGAGCTTCTTCATGAAGGTCAAAGAGGAGAGTGAAAAAGCTGGCTTAAAACTTAACATTCAAAAAACAAAAATCATGGCATCCGATCCAATCACTTCATGGCAAATAGATGGGGAAACAATGGAAACAATGGCAGACTTTATTTTCTTTGGCTCCAAAAGTCACTGCAGATGCTGAGTGTAGCCTGAAATTAAAAGACGCTTGCTTCTTGGAAGAAAAGCTATGACCAACCTACACAGTATATTAAAAAGCAGAGACATTACTTTGCCGATAAAGGTCTGTATAGTCAAAGCTATGGTTTTTCCAGTAGTCATGTATGGATGTGAAAGTTGGACCATAAAGAAGGCTGAGTGCCAAAGAATTGATGCTTTTGAATTGTGATGTTGGAGAAGACTCTTGGGAATCCCTTGGACCCCAAGAAGATCAAATCAGTCAATCCTAAAGGAAATCAATCCTTAATATTTATTGGAAGGGCTGATGCTGAAGATGAAGGGCCAATACTTTGGCCACCTGATGTGAAAAGCTGACTCATTAGAAAAGACCCTGAGGTTGGGAAAGATTGAAGGCAGGTGGAGAAGGGGATGACAGTATAAGATGGTTGGGTGGCATCACCGAGTCAATGGATATGAGTTTGAGCAAGCTCTGGGAGATGGTTAAAAACAAGGAAGCCTTGCATTCTGCAGTCATGGTGTTGCAAATAGTTGGACACAACTGAGCAACAACAATTCTGTGAAAGTAGATTAGCAACAGCTTAGTCTCTAGTGCACATCTGCACTTTGACATATTTAAGAAGCTTTCATTTGGAGTAACAAGTGTGATGAAATCATAGCAGATCAGAAGCACATGTAGCAGAATTGCTCAGGTTTTGTAACACTTTTCCGTTTTTTTATTCTGTTTTTGAAAATCCATAGTAATTGAACTCTTGTGACTTTGTCATAATTTTTCACGTATCCTGTTGAAAGATTTTTACATCATTCTTGAGCTTGAACTATTTATGTGAGTATAGTAGACTGGCAATTTCCAGACTCCAGGGCTACTTTAGTTAGAATGAGTTATTATTGTAGTATGGCCCTTTCTGATTTACTCTTTTAGAAGCACACATTATTATACGTCTTCCATTACTACCTTCCCGTTCATTTTATGTTTCTCCACTTCGGGAGGATTTTAGAATGGAGATAATGATAGAGTGCAACATAAAATCTATCCGCTAGATCGCCAGTGACATCACCTCTGTCTGTAGAACAGGAAGGGAAGAGTGATGTTAACCCTGGCTGTGTCTGGAACAGGCATAACATTGGTTCAGGTTTATACACATCAAACACCTTCAGAGTTTAAAATGGAGTAACATTCATGTTTGAAGGGCTTCTCTGGTGGCTCAGTGGTAAAGAACCCGCCTGCCAATGCAGGAAACACGGGTTCGATCCCTGGGTTGGGACGATCCCCTGGAGAAGGAAATGGCAACCAGCGCCATTGTTCTTAGCTGAAAAACTCCAGGGACAGAGTAGCGTGGCAAGCTATAGTCCACTGGGTCACAAACCAGTCAGATCCGACTGAGCACGTGCGCGCGCGCGCGCGCACACACACACACACACACACACACACACACACATATTCATGTTTGAAAGCGGCATTTTACCAAAGGTGAGATAATCCTGCCATCTTAAAACTAGAAGATCTTGCCTTAGAAAAGCTCTGCAATCAATTGTTTGAAGAAAGAACATAACATTGAAAGGAAAGAGAACCTGATGCTCATTGTGGCTTTTTAAATCTCTTCTGTGTTTCACTATATGGTCTAGATTCCCTTCTCATTTTAATAGTCCATGGGTTTTAAAAACTTAGCAAAGCTATCCCTATTTTAGTTCTTAATCTATTAAAATCACTTTGATATCAAAACAGTTTTGTGGGATATTTCATTTTAAATGCTTTGAAATCAAGACTCTTTAGCAAGGGAAAAAAATCTTAGATTACATTGCCAGAAAAGAAGATGGTATTACTTCATCTGCCAAATGCAAATTAAATTTTAAAAATGAATTATTCCTAGCAACTGGAAAATAAATGTTCCAAAGATTGTAACCACATCTGTAACATGCATTGACGACTTGGAGGAAGGTTGGGTCACCCTAGTGCTCACTCAGCCGTTACCATCTTCCCAGAAACTAGAGAAGTGGGGCTCCTGGGGGTCACTCTTGCAGCACAATTTCCTGTTTTCTGTTCTGTTGAAAGAGTTTACAGAGAAAGCCAGCTGGTAGCCATGGTGTATGTTTGGGATCAGATGGTGAGGTGAGGAGGAGGGTGAGATAGGAGGAGGAAGCACTGTGGCAGAGAAAGGAGTGGGCAGTAACAGGGGAGTGAAGGGACATGTAGGGGATATTCTAGTGTTGACTGATTTATTACAGTGTTCAAGGAGGTAAACTGCTCCTTTTCACAGGAAAGACTTAACAGCTCTCCATGTCCTTCTTTCCTTGGGCTCTTCTCTCTCAAATGCATCTTCCCCACTGCTGCCATTGCCTCTACCAAGAGGAAATGTTATTTAGCGGCTAAGTCATGCCCAACTCTTTTGCGACCCTATGGACTGTGCCCACCAGGCTCCTCCTAAGTCAGGCCAGTTCCTGTTTAAAATCCTTTAGTGGTTTCACATTGTTGCCTGACAGCAGAAATTGGAAAGCTGTGGCCAACGACCCAAGTTTAGCCTGATGCTTATTGTATACACAGGCAGTTACAAATAATTTTTACATTTTTAAGTGGATAGAAAAAAAAGTTTAACAATATCTGATGACTTGTGAAAATTATGTGAAATTCCAATTGTTGTTGTGTTGTTTAGTCAGTAAGTCGTGTCTGACCCTTTTGCAGCCCTATGAACTACAGCCTGCCGGACTCTTATGTCCATGGAATTTTCCAGGCAAGAATACCATTTATCTACTCAGGGCTACATACAATGCTTCATGCAGGGATGTATCAATGAATAAAATGTGGCCTCACATCACGAGTTGATAGTGCTAAGGATACAATGTAAGGGGACAAGAACACTGGAGTGGGTTGCCATTTCCTACTCCAAGGGATCTTCCCAACCCAACTATCAAACCCATGTCTCCAGCACTGGCAGACAGATTCTTTACCACTGAGCCGCTGGGAAAGCACAATTACAGTCTCCATAAACAATGTTATATTAAGCCATGCTCATTCATTTTCATATTAGTTGTGGCCACGTTTGTAGAGTTGAGTCAAAGCCCCATGCTTCTCTAAGCGTAAAGTATTTACTCTCTGACCTTTTACAAAAAGGAAAAATTTGTCCTTCTCATAGGATAAAATCAACTGCTTCCTGACTCTTACCTTATTATCCAACAATAACACAGATCTTTCTAGAGCTTTTTAGCTGTGCCCTCTGTCTTGAATGGGTTTCTTCTTGGCTATACTCACCTCAACCAGTGATTAATGGTAGAAGTGAGTACAGTTACTCAACCTTTAAGACTCAAACTGCCATGAATTCTTCCAGAAAGGCTTCCCTTTCACCCCACACACAGCAGTCTCCTACCCTTAAGGCTGGATTTTATTTTCCCCCACTCTTCTCATAATCTCTGGGTACAATCCTATCAGTGTTCTTGTCTCCTTACATTGTACCCTTAGCACGATCAACTCATGATGTGAGGCCACATTTTATTCATCGATACAACCCTGGCATGAAGCATTGTGTGTAGCACTGAGTAGATAAATGATAAAGGTTGCTGACTGAAGCATGAATGCCTGCATCTCCCCATGACAGTAGTTCCTGAAGCTACCAACAAAAGGGCTTTCTGTGTCTTGGTCAAAAATGATACATTCTAGGGGAATTACTAAATGCCCACATATTTCATTTTCCTTCCTTGGGATAGCCTCTTAAAATTTGCAGAGTCTGTAGCTATAGACCATGATGAACCTATTTATGTTAGTTTCTACTTAGGGAAAGGATTTGAATTTGCTATCCCTTTAAACCCAATTCTCAGTACATTCATTGTACCAAGAAAAAAAATATCTAGGACAGAACAGAAATATCATTCAGTGTTTTTAAACCTGTTCAGACTCATAAAATTTCATGTTTCCTTTTGTCACAGAAATTAAAAATCAGGATGAGCATTACTTGCTGACCTAATAATTCTGCTGCCTTCACCAAAGTCACAGTTTTCTTAGATTAAAATCAAATTTTGCCATTGATAACTTCAAATAATAATAACTTGGGGAAAATTCAAACCTGAGTAATTTAATGCCTTGAGGGAGATTTCCTCCAGTGAATGCAATGCATGTTTTATGGAAATATTTAGCCATAAATATCAATGTCTTCATAGTAGTAAAATCATTTGCTCTATACTTATGACTAAAATTCAGCTCCTCCTTTTTTTGTTTTTTGTTTTTTTCCATATTGGAATGGCCTTCATTTAATGTGCTTTAAGAATAATTTTATAGTGGGGTAATGGTGAAATAAAAATCTGTTACAAATTATTTTGACACTTCCTTAGGTAAAATATCCACAGATTTTGTTCATACCTCTGAGTTTTTTCCTGTGTTAGCACTTTAGGCCTTGAACAATTCTTATTTCTTTCTTAGTGTCTTCCTTTTCATGCAAAGTGAGAAATCCACATACTTCACTTATTTAATGTGTTGTGGAAATTGAATTTCAGTTGGAAACACTGTAAGATTTTCAAACACTATGGAAACCATGTAACTCAGATTGTTACTTGAATCCATGTGGCTGGGACTCAAATCTGGCCAAAACCCATGCTTTAAACTGAGATGATACATCTGGTTTCAGGACTTAATGAAACTCAGGTTCTTAATGTCTTGTTGCAGAAATAATTCAGCGAGAGACAAAGTGATAGGTAAGAAATGGATTTATTTAGAGATAATACACTCTTCAGACAGAGTATGGATCATTTCATAAGACAAGAGCAGCCTCAAAATCTGGTGTGGTTAGCTTTTATGGACTGGGTAATTTCATAGGCTAATGAGTGGGAAAATTAAGAGATACCAAAGGAACATTTCATGCAAAGATGGACTCAATAAAGGACAGAAATGGTATGAACCTAACAAAACAGAAGATATGAACAAGAGGTGGCAAGAATACAATAGAAGAACTACACACACACACACAAAAAAAATCCTAATGGCCCAGATAAGCAGGATGGTGTGATCACTCACCGAGAGCCAAATATCATGGAGTGCAAAGTCAAGTGGGCTTTAGGAAGCATCACTATGAACAAAACTAGTGGAGGTGATGGAATTCCAGCTGAGCTATTTCAAATCTTAAAAGATGATGCTATAAAAGTGCTGCACTCAACATGCCAGAAAATTTGGAAAACTCAGCAGTGGCCACAGGACTGGAAAATGTCAGTTTTCATTCCAATCCCAAATAAGAGCAATGTCAAAGAATGTTCAAACTACTGCACAATTGCACTCTTTTCACATGTTATCAAAGTAATGCTCAAAATTCTCAAAGCCAGGGTTCAACAGTATGTGAACTGAGAAATCCAGATGTTCAAGCTGGATTTAGAAAAGGCAGAGGAACCAGAGATCTAATTGCCAACATCTATTGGATCATATAAAAAGCAAGAGAATTCCAGAAACACATCTACTTCTGCTTCATTGACTATGCTAAAGCCTTTGACTGAGTGGATCACAACAAACTGTGGAAAATTCTTAAAGAACTGGGAATAGAGGAGGAGCCAAGATGGCGGAGGAGTAGGATGGGGAGAACACTTTCTCCCCCACAAATTCATCAAAAGAGCATTTAAACGTCGAGTAAATTCCACAAAACAACTTCTGAAAGCCGGCAGAGGACGTCAGGCACCCAGAAAAGCAATCCAACTCTTCGAAAGGAGGTAGGAAAAAATATAAAAGACAAAAAAAGAGACAAAAGAGGGAGGGACGGAGTTCCATCCCGGGAAGGGAGTCTTAAAAAGAGAGAAGTTTC
>NW_011488987.1:73610-74358 GCF_000754665.1 Bison bison bison
GTTCCATCCCGGGAAGGGAGTCTTAAAAAGAGAGAAGTTTCCAAACACCAGGAAACCTTCTCACTGCCGAATCTGTGCCGAGCTTTGGAAGCACAGAGGGCAACATAACGGGGAGAAAAAATAAATAAACAATTAAAACTCGAAGATTGCGAGTCCTACAGTAACTCCCCCAGCGGAGAAGTAGCGCAGACGCCTGCATGCGCCATTAGCAAGCGGGGGCTGGGCAGGGAGGCGCAGCGCGGGCTGCATCGCTTAGAGTAGGAATCTGGCCTGAATACCCTGAGCACTATCTGAGCGAAATAATTTGGGCTAGCAAACCAGACTGTGGGATATCTACCACGCGAAAAGCCAGCCCCAACCTAAGACACCACCAGGCCCGCGCACGGAACAAAGAACTGAACAGAGATAGCTGGCTGCAGACCTTCCCCCTCCGGTGACAGGCAGCCAGAGCTGGAAGGGGGCAATCGCAGCCCCAGAGAGACATTATCTATAAAACTGTAAGCAGGCTTCTTTGCTAACTAAAATTTCTTGGGGGTCTGGACGGTTAACATCTGCCTGAGAAGGTGTGCCGGTTTTACACCCAGATAACCGAGTGGCGGGGAGGCGATAAGTCGCAGCACTGGCGCTCGCCAAACACCTCATCACTTGAGCTGCTCGGACCTGGGAAGAGCACAAAACCCAGGCCCAACTGAGTCTGCGCCTCTGAGGACTGCCCGAGTGCCTGAACCTGAGCGGCTTGGACCTGGGA
>NW_011488987.1:74806-75489 GCF_000754665.1 Bison bison bison
CACACAGTGAGGAAAAGCCACAATAAAGAGAACTCCACAAACTGCCAGAATACAGAAAGGACACCCCAAACTCAGCAATTTAAACAAGATGAAGAGACAGAGGAATAGCCAGCAGATAAAGGAACAGGATAAATGCCCACCAAACCAAACAAAAGAGGAAGAGATAGGGAATCTACCTGATAAAGAATTCCGAATAATGATAGTGAAATTGATCCAAAATCTTAAAATTAAAATGGAATCACAGATAAATAGCATGGAGACAAGGATTGAGAAGATGCAAGAAAGGTTTAACAAGGACCTAGAAGAAATAAAAAAGAGTCAATATATAATGAATAATGCAATAAATGAAATTAAAAACACTCTGGAGGCAACAAATAGTAGAATAACAGAGGCAGAAGATAGGATTAGTGAATTAGAAGATAGAATGGTAGAAATAAATGAATCAGAGAGAATAAAAGAAAAACGAATTAAAAGAAATGAGGACAATCTCAGAGACCTCCAGGACAATATTAAACGCTACAACATTCGAATCATAGGGGTTCCAGAAGAAGAAGACGAAAAGAAAGACCATGAGAAAATACTTGAGGAGATAATAGTTGAAAACTTCCCTAAACTGGGGAAGAAAATAATCACCCAAGTCCAAGAAACCCAGAGAGTCCCAAACAGGATAAACCCAAGGAGAA
>NW_011488987.1:75927-76304 GCF_000754665.1 Bison bison bison
GGAAGGTAAACTTCCAAACTCATCCTATGAGGCCACCATCACCCTAATACCAAAACCTGACAAAGATCCCACAAAAAAAGAAAACTACAGGCCAATATCACTATGAACATAGATGCAAAAACCCTAAACAAAATTCTAGCAATCAGAATCCAACAACACATTAAAAAGATCATACACCATGACCAAGTGGGCTTTATCCCAGGGATGCAAGGATTCTTCAATATCCGCCAATCAATCAATGTAATACACCACATTAACAAATTGAAAATAAAAACCATATGATTATCTCAATAGATGCAGAGAAAGCCTTTGACAAAATTCAACACCCATTTATGATAAAAAACTCTCCAGAAAGCAGGAATAGAAGGAACATACCT
>NW_011488987.1:76404-76897 GCF_000754665.1 Bison bison bison
GTATGAAGGAGAAATCAAAAGCTTCTCAGACAAGCAAAAGCTGAGAGAATTCTGCACCACCAAACCAGCTCTCCAACAAATACTAAAGGATATTCTCTAGACAGGGAACACAAAAATGGTGTATAAATTCGAACCCAAAACAATAAAGTAAATGGCAACAGGATCATACTTATCAGTAATTACCTTAAACGTAAATGGGTTGAATGCCCCAACCAAAAGACAAAGACTGGCTGAATGGATACAAAAACAAGACCCCTACATATGTTGTCTACAGGAGACCCACCTCAAAACAGGGGACACATACAGACTGAAAGTGAAGGGCTGGAAAAAGATTTTCCATGCAAATAGGGACCAAAAGAAAGCAGGAGTAGCAATACTCATATCAGATAAAATAGACTTTAAAACAAAGGTTGTGAAAAGAGACAAAGATGGTCACTACATAATGATCAAAGGATCAATCCAAGAAGAAGATATAACAATTATAAATATATAT
>NW_011488987.1:76997-77392 GCF_000754665.1 Bison bison bison
ACTGCGAGCTCACGCCAGTGTTATTTGTTTGCAGCATCCCTCCCTCCCTCCCCACAGCGCGACTGAACAAAGACAAGAAATACAGCTCCACCCATCAGAACACCGACACAAGCTTCCCTAACCAGGAAACCTTAACAAGCCACCTGTACAAACCCACACACAGCGAGGAAAAGCCACAATAAAGAGAACTCCACAAACTGCCAGAATACAGAAAGGACACCCCAAACTCAGCAATTTAAACAAGATGAAGAGACAGAGGAATAGCCAGCAGATAAAGGAACAGGATAAATGCCCACCAAACCAAACAAAAGAGGAAGAGATAGGGAATCTACCTGATAAAGAATTCCGAATAATGATAGTGAAATTGATCCAAAATCTTAAAATTAAAATGGAAT
>NW_011488987.1:79457-80170 GCF_000754665.1 Bison bison bison
TAAATAGACATTTCTCCAAAGAAGACATACAGATGGCTAACAAACACATGAAAAGATGCTCAACATCACTCATTATCAGAGAAATGCAAATCAAAACCACTATGAGGTACCATTTCACACCAGTCAGAATGGCTGCGATCCAAAAGTCTACAAGCAATACGTGCTGGAGAGGGTATGGAGAAAAGGGAACACTCTTACACTGTTGGTGGGAATGCAAACTAGTACAGCCACTGTGGAGAACAGTGTGGAGATTCCTTAAAAAACTGGAAATAGAACTGCCTTATGATCCAGCAATCCCACTGCTGGGCATACACACTGAGGAAACCAGAAGGGAAAGAGACACGTGTACCCCAATGTTCATCGCAGCACTGTTTATAATAGCCAGGACATGGAAGCAACCTAGATGTCCATCAGCAGATGAATGGATAAGAAAGCAGTGGTACATATACACAATGGAGTATTACTCAGCCATTAAAAAGAATACATTTGAATCAGTTCTAATGAGGTGGATGAAACTGGAGCCTATTATACAGAGTGAAGTAAACCAGAAGGAAAAACACCAATACAGTATACTAACGCATATATATGGAATTTAGAAAGATGGTAACGATAACCCTGTATACGAGACAGCAAAAGAGACACTGACGTATAGAACAGTCTTATGGACTTTGTGGGAGAGGGAGAGGGTGGGAAGATTTGGGAGAATGGCATTG
>NW_011488987.1:80355-103797 GCF_000754665.1 Bison bison bison
GGAACACATGTATACCTGTGGTGGATTCATTTTGATATTTGGCAAAACTAATACAATTATGTAAAGTTTAAAAATAAAATAAAATTAAAAAAAAAAAAAGAACTGGGAATACCAGACTACCTTACCTGCTTCCTGCAAAACCTGTATGCAGGTCAAGAAGCAACAGTTAGAACCGGACATTAAACAGTGGACTGGTTCAAAATTGGGAAGGGAGTATGTCAAGGCTATACATTGTCACTCTGCTTATTTAACTTATATGCAGAATACATCATGCAAAATGCCCAGCTGGATGAAGCACATGCTGGAATCAAGATTGCCAGAGAAACAGCAGTAACCTCAGATATGCAGATGACACCACCCTTATGGCAGAATGTGAATAAGAACTAAAGAGCCTCTTGATGAAGATGAAAGAGGACAGTGAAAAAGCTGGCTTAAAGCTCAACATTCGAAAAATGAAGATCATGGCATCTGATCCCATCACTTCATGGCAAATAGATGGGGAAACAGTGAAAACTGTGTCAGACTTTATTTTCTTGGGCTCCAAAATCACTGCAGATGGTGACTGCACTCATGAAATTAAAAGACGCTTGCTTCTTGGAAGAAAAGCTATGAAAAAACCTAGACAGCATATAAAAAGCAGAGACATTACTTTGCTGACAAAGGTCCATCTAGTCGAAGCTATGGTTTTTCCATTAGTCATGTATGGATGTGAGAGTTGGACCATAAAGAAAGCTAAGCACTGAAGAATTGATGCTTTTGAACTGTGGTGTTGGAGAAGACTCTTGAGAGTGACTTGGACTCCAAGGAGATCAAACCAATCCATCCTAAAGGAAATCAATCCTAAATATTCATTGGAGGGACTGATGCTGAAGCTGAAGCTCCAATATTTTGGCCACCTAATGTGAAAAGCAGACTCATTGGAAAAGACCCTGGTGGCTGGGAAGGATTGAAGGCCGGAGGAGAAGGGGATGACAGGATGAGATAGTGGGATGGCATCACTGACTCAATGGATGTGAGTTTGAGCTAACTCCGGGAGATGGTGAAGGACAGGAAAGCCTGGCATGTTGCAGTCCATGGTGTTGAAAAGAGATGGACACAACTGAGCCACTGAACAACAAATGAGTGGCAGGGTCACTCCAACTATTTTGGGAAAATGGTGGAGATTTCCAGGAATTGGACCACCACCCACTTCTTGATCTTTGATGGTCGGCCTTGAAAAATGGTGCCTCTAGGTGTGTCATTTAGCTTGCTGATGTGTTACAATGAGCATATATTGAGACTTAAGGTCTCAGTTCAGTTCAGTTCGTAGCTCGGTCCTGTCTGACTCTTTGTGACCCCATGGACTGCAGCATGCCAGGCTTCCCTGCTCAAACTCTATGTCCATCGAGTCAGTGATGCCATCCAACCATCTCATCCTCTGTCACCCCCTTCTTCTCTGGCCTTCAATCCTTCCCAGCATCAGGGCCTTTTCCAATGAATCAGTTCTTCACATCAGGTGGCCAAAGTATTGGAGTTTCAGTTTCAACATCAGTCTTTCCAATGAATATTCAGGACCGATTTCCTTTAGGATGGACTGGTTGGATCTCCTTGCAGTCCAAGGGACTCTCAAGAGTCTTCTCCAACACCACAGTTCAAAAGCATCAGTTCTTCGGCACTCAGCTTTCTTTACAGTCCAAGTCTCACATCCATACATGACTACTGGAAAAACCATAGCTTTGACTAGACGGACCTTTATTGGCAAAGTAACGTCTCTGCTTTTTAATATGCTTTCTAGATTCGTCATAGCTTTTCTTCCAAGGAACAAGCATCTTTTAATTTCATGGCTACAGACACCATCTGCAGTGATTTTGAAGCTCCCCAAAATAAAGTTTCTCATTGTTTCAATAGTTTCCCCATCTATTTGCCATGAAGTGATTGGACCAGATGCCATGATCTTAGTTTTCTGAATGTTGAGTTTTAAGACAGCTTTTTCACTCTCCTCTTTCACTTTCATCAAGAGGCTCTTTATTTCTTCTTCACTTTCTGCCATAAGTGTGGTGTCATCTGCATATCTGAGGTTATTGATATTTCTCCCTGCAATATTGATTCCAGCTTGTGCTTCATCCAGCCTGGCATTTCGCATGATTTACAGTACATAGAAATGAAATAAGCAGGGTGACAGTATACAGCCTTGACATACTCCTTTCCCGATTTGGAACCAGCCCATTGTTCCTTATCTGGTTCTACTTGTTGCTTCTTGACCTGCATACAGATTTCTCAGGAGGCAGGTAAGATGATTTGGTATTCCCATCTCTAAGCATTTTCCACAGTTTGTTGTGATCCACACAGTCAAAGGCATTAGCGTAGTCAATGAAGCAGAAGTAGATATTTTTCTGAAACTCTCTTGCTTGTTCTATGATCCAACAGATGTTGGCAATTTGATCTCTGGTTCCTCTGTATTTTCTAAATATAGCTTGAGCATCTGGATTTCTCTGCTTATGTACTGTTGAAGAATTTTGAGCATTACTTTGCTAGTATGTAAGATGAGTGCAATTGTGCGGTAGTTTGATCATTCTTTGATATTGCCTTTCTTTGAGATTGGAATGAAAACTGACCTTTTCCAGTCCTGTGGCCACTGCAATTTGCTGGCATATTGAGTGCAGCACTTTCACAGCATCATCTTTTAGGATTTGAAATAGCTCAACTGGAATTCCATCACCTCCACTAGCTTTGTTCGTAGTGATGCTTCCTAAGGCCCACTTGACTTAGGACTCTAGCATGTCTGGTTCTAGGTGAGTGATTATACCATTGCAGTTATCTGGGTTATGATCTTTTTTGTATAGTTCTGTATATTCTTGCCACCTCTTAATATCTTCTTTTTCTGTTAGGTCCATAGCATTTCTGTCCTTTATTGAGCCCATCTTTGCACGAAATGTTCCCTTGGTATCTTTAATTTTCTTGAAGAGATCTCTAGTCTTTCCCATTCTATTGTTTTCCTCTATTTCTTTGCATTAATCACTGAGGAACGCTTTCTTATCTCTCCTTGCTGTTCTTTGAAATTCTGCATTCAGATGGGTATGTCTTTCCTTTTCTCCTTTGCCTTACCTTTTCTTCTTTTTTCAGCTATTTGTAAAGCCTCCTCAGACAACCATTTTGCCTTTTTGCATTTCTTTTTCTTGGGGATGATGTTGATCACTGCCTCCTGTACAATGTCATGAACCTCTGTCCATAGTTCTTCAGGCAGTCTTGTCTATCAGATCGAATCCCTTGAATCTATTTCTCACTTCCACTGTATAATCATTAGGGATTTGATTTAGGTCATACCTGAATGGTCTAGTATTTTTCCCTAGTTTCTTCATTTTAAGTCTGAATTTGACAATAAGGAGTTCATGATCTGAGCCACAGACATCTTGGACCCATTTAGTTCTCGTCAGCATTGGACTTTGCTTTCACCACGAGACACACCAACAACTGAGCATTGTTTCCCATTTGGCTCAATGAACAGGAGATTGTGAACAACGGGACTGAGCACTGAACAACAACAAAGTTCTGGTTAGTTTACGTTGTGTCCTCAGGCTATGCCATTCTTTCCAAGTTTGTGCCCTGCCCCCTTCCTTCCTATTTCATTATCACTGGAGAATGCTACAGGACATAAAACTTCTGCCTTCTTTTATTTTCTTTATCAAATTTACGCTGGACATAGGGCTTGGCTTAGCTGAGCATTGAACTTTGGCTGCTTTATCCCTAAATCAGTGTTCTTTTTCCTCTTAGCCCTCTAGTAAGTATCCACTTCAATAAATTAAAGGCATTTTGTATTGCTAATAATCAGACCTGTAGTTTCTGTAGACAGAAACCAGAGAAGATATCATTTGAATTTAAGAACAAAATTTAACTGGTATAAAGTTCCAAATTAAACCACATTGTGGGAAAATAGGTAAACTCCTCCCCCATTTATTTATTTAAAAAATATTATTCTTTTCTGTCTTATGTACTGGTCTGGCAGAAGGCTCTGGTATGAATGACATGTAGAATAGTAAGAAAAACTACCAACCTCTTGAAATGAGACTATTTCTCACTAGGTCAGGGATCAGCCCTGGCGTCCTGCGAAACTGCTGTGGACTCATGTCATGGATTTCTATGCTGCTTAAAAAATGGTTGTTCCATCCAAGTGAGAGTAAGAGCAGTACAAACAGTGTATTTTCCCTAGTTTAAGGATGGCACTTTACCTTCCAACACATGTACTATATCTACAGAATACATCTGTAGCTCAATTTTCTCAATGGATAATTTTTTCTAGAAGAGATGATGCTGGCAAAAGGCTAAAGCAGGGTCCTCTGAATATTCATAGTAATGTAGACAGGGTTCTTCAAGATCAATTTGACCTTAGGTAAGATTGTGCCTTTACCTATATATATACCCCATTATAAGGGCTTCCAAAGTGATGCTGATGGTAGAGAACTTGCTGACCAAAGCAGGAGACATAAGAGATTCAGATTCAGATTCAGTTCCTGGGTCCAGAAGATCCCCTGGAGGAGGGCATGGCAACCCACTCCATTATTCTTGCCTGGAGAATCCCCATGGACAGAGGAGCCTGGCAGGCTACTTTCCATGGAGTCGCAGAATCAAACATGAGTGAAGCAACTAAGCACACCACTCACACCCCTTTATAATTTATTTGGTAATTTAGGGCAAAGCTCACATTTATACAGCTCATCATGGTGAGCCAGTCCTGCCCTAGAAAGCCTTTTCAGAAGTATAAATCTTAAAATCCTGAAGAGGTGGTGAAGCTTTTTCCTCTTGGCAGTAAGTGGGAATGGAGGACTGTTTATGAAGAAGAGTGGCAAAGAAATCAAGGAGAAAGAAGGTACAAAATAGCAATGCTTCACTACAACTTTAGAGAGGAAAAAAAAAATCATAGCCAGACACATTGGTGGCATTTCCTCATAAAGTTACTCAATTTTTATAGAGAGGATTGCCAGACTCCTTCTAGAAATATAAACTGTTACATTTTTTTTTAAGACTATGAATAATGAAGTGTCCCTTTGTGAAAAATGCTGCTCCATTAAATTTGAGAAGTCACAGATTTTGTTATTTTCCAAAACAACTGAGTAAAAGTACTTTGCACTAAATACTTCTAGTGTTACGTGGACTAGGGAGACATTAGCCCTGAAGCATCTCTGTTGCTGTCTTCCTAGTGAACTACCAGGGAATTGGACTCTCCTGGCCTTAGCCTGCCCGCTGGCTCCACGTGGAGATAACTGATCTCTTGGCATGTTTTGAAACGTGTAGTTTACTGAGTGATAGGAATTCATAAGAAAAAATGGGCATTTTCTATGGCATTAGCATCTTCATACATGTGAATAAAGAAAGAACAGAGTGTGTGTGACTCATCATCTAGTTATACAAGGGTTAAGTCAGAATCCACTCCAGTCAGCCCACCTACAGGACAGTACAACCTGAGGGGAATACAGGATGGAAAAGACAGGATGATGCATTCTGTGCTTTTGATAAACAGGCCTCTAGGTAGTTAAGTGAGAAAGTAGCAGAAAGTGAAGAGGTACTAAAGAGCCTCTTGAAGAGAGAGTAAAAACCTGACTTAAAACTCAACATTCAGGAAACTAAGATCATGGCATCTGGTCCCATCACTTCATGGCAAATAGAAAGAGAAAAAGTGGAAAAAGTGACAGATTTTATATTCTTGGTCTCCAGAATCACATGAAATTAAAAGACACTTGCTCCTTGGAAGAAAACCTTTGGCAAACCTAGACAGCGTATTAAAAAGCAGACATATCACTTTGCCAACAAAGGTTCATATAGTCAAAGCTACGGTTTTTCCAGTAGTCATATATGGATGTGAGAATTGGACCGTAAAGAAGTCTAAATGCCAAAGAATTGATGCTTTCAGATTGTGCTGGAGAAGACTCTTGAGAGTCTCTTGGACTGCAAGGAGATCCAACCAGTCAATCCTAAAGGAAATCAACCCTGAATGTTCATTGGAATGATTGATGCTAAAGCTGAAGCTCCAATTTTAGCCACCTGATACAAAGAGAGAACTCATTGGAAAAGACCCTGTTGCTGGGAAAGAGCAAAGGCAAAGGGAGAAGGGGGCAGGAAAGGATCAGATGGCTGGATGGTATCATCAACACAATGGACAGGAGTTTGAGCAAACTCTGGGAGATAGTGAAGGACAGAGGAGCCTGGTGTGCTGCAGTCCATGGGGTCACAAAGAGTCAGACATGACTTAGTGACTGAACAAAAACAATAAAAGTAGTTAAGATACACATCTCAGGAAGAGTTTCAATGACCCCACTTTCTTGCAGAAAAGCATAAAAATCATCAGTTTGAGATATCTGTTCTGTTTGATTAGCAGTAGACTTTTACTGAGATGTATACTTGACGGCCAGTATTTTCTAGCAAAAACTTTCATGTGTACACTGGCTACTCCCCCGCCTCTTCAGAGCAGTTTCTCAGAGCTACTGAGAGACTGTCTCCCAGGCTGTCGTCCTCAGTAAGACCCTGAATAAAGCTTAAACTCACAACTCTATGTTGTGTGTTTTTCTTTAAGTTGACAGACAGTATGGTGCTAACTATCTCTTAAGTTTTTCAAATCTTTAAGATGGTACTCATATTTAGGGAATATTTCAATTTCTTTAAAACTATTTTTTATCAGATTGCCAAGAGAGTCATTTTATTCATAATTTTTAACAAGAAATATCAAAAAGCTGTGCTGCATGGTTGCAGTGACCAGGGAGCTCACATTCCAGCTGATGGTTTTAATAGTATGTAAGAAGATCCAAGTCATTTTTTAAAAGTTTTACTTAAATACGCTTTATTATGATGAAGCGTTCAGTTTAATCAAGGTCAGTCATGGGGCAGTCTGCAGAGAATAAGTGATCAGAAGCAGTTGAATGACAAACATGGTAGGCTCTCTAAGTCCAGGGTGGTTTTAGAAATTCAGCCAATACTTTATCAAGTCATATTACCACTAGCTATGCTTTTGCTTAGAACTGATTTTTCAATATTATGAAAGAAAGAATTAATACAGAGTAATATTAAATTAATAATACTATAATATGAAAATATGGGTCTAAAACCTCTTAACTTACATGTGAAACTGATCATATTTTCAGGTAAGTTGTTTTTTAAGTTTTTAAATGTTACAGTTAAAATGTTGCCAATCAGCATGAAATTCTTTTAATGTGCCTGGAAGCTGATACTGTAGAAACTAAAATTTTAAAATATGTACTAGATAAGATTAAATCTTTGGGGTAAAGACTATTTCAAAAGAATTTTCTAATAAGGAAAAATGAAAAGGCTCTTTAAATTGATTTTCAAGTTAATTTTTATTACTTATACAATTTTGATTTTCAGTATGCATCTTTCAAATACAGTCTTTTGGTATAAACAAAGGTAGAAATGTTAAGCTAATAAGCAGGAGAACATAGTCTATTTTAGTAGATGTGTGGATAGTGTAAATACTACTACTTTGAAAAAAAATCAAATGTGAAAATCTACTTTCTTTTACAAACATTTCTACAGGTCCTCTCTAATTATAATAACGAGCCTATTTGATATATTTTTTATCCAAAGTTTCAATTCATTAATGTATATATGTGTATGCTTGAGCCCTAACAGTGTAGCCCTTTCCAATATGAGTGATGAGGCCAAAACATGAGATATATTCAGAGATAAATGGACTAGAATCATGTAGTTTTAAAATTCAAAATACAAACAGTATTTAAATCATCTCAATAACAGATATTTCACACACATGCAATTATATTTTTAAACTGAAGATGGAAAGAGGTGCCAAATTAGTGTACTTCAAGAGAATGCTTTTCAATCATGATAGCACAGAACTGTTTCTACCTCTGTGATTTCTACTAGTAGAAAAATGTCTTACAACAACACATGTGGTATATATTTACAAAGCAGGTGGCACTAGTGGTAAAGAACCTGCCTGCCAATGCAGGAGACTTAAAAGATGCGGGATGGATCCCTGGGTGGGGAAGATCCCCTGGAGGAGGGCATAGCAACCCACTCCAGTATTCTTGCCTGGAGAATCCCCATGGACAGAGGAGCCTGGCAGGCTTCAGTCCATAGCGTCGCAGAGAGTCAGACACGACTGAAGCAATTTAGCACACGTGCAAGCTCTTCTCTGAAAATAGTATTATTTGGAATATAAGACAAACCAATTTTATTTATTTGTTATTATTTTGGCTGGTCTGTGCAGCATGTAGGATCTTAATTCCCAGACCAGGGGTGGAATCCATGCCCCTCACAGTGGAGTTGCGGAGTCTCAAACCACTGGACTGCCAGGGAAGTCCCAAACTGATTTTATTTTTGTGAGAACAGTAGTTATCTAGGTTTTCTCAGCAGGAATCAGATGTCAGCATGGCAGCCTTAGCTCAAACATTAGCTTGAATGTAAGCAATATAACTTTACTACTTTTGTGAAAACTGGAGATAAATACCCATACATTTTGTGATGATTTGACAACGCACTTTTTTTTTCAGAATTATATCTGCAACGTATGAGTCCCTGAAATATTGACTTCTAATAAAAATGAGACATTAACTTCCCTGTGAATGAAAAATGTACAACTTTCCTGCCATGTGTTATATTTTCTTTTTTTTTTTTTTGATGTCTGGAATAAATTCAGATAGCTTAATACAATGATTGTTTTGATGTAGTGCATGCAAAGGGGGACCTGTCTGTTTCATAATAATATTTAAGTTTAAAATGTCTGCATCTCTCTATTTTGAGTCTAGTGAAAATTTTAGTGAATAATATAATGTATTATATATCAGCCTCTGGAACTGAAGTATCTAAAATCTAAGGAATGAAGGAAATAACCGCTAGCGTTTATAAAAGAAAACAACAAAATAGGATATGATCTTGTACGAAATTCCTTCTGCTAAATTCTACATATCTTAAAACATTGACATCTAGTTTAAATGAACCACCACAAGAATTTTTATGTGGGGATTCCTGAGAATTGCTGACAGATTAACCAATATACCAGGCATTATTTTTTATAATTCCATAGGAACTCTTTAGGAACACATAATTATATCTTCTAATTTGAGATATAATTCAAATTTCTATGAAGTACTCTACTTTTCTTAATAATTGAACAAATTAGTATCTGGGTGATTCTATTAATAGTAGAACTTACTGTGATTTCTTCAGCTTTTTTTTTTGTTTCCAAATAACGGAGTACTTGTATCCTGGCAGTTTTTAAAAAGTATTATTCTGTGAAAGAGACGATCATAATAATAAATTCAAGAGTCAAAAAAGTAAAACAAAGCAAAATAATCATATTTAGAAACCTAAGAATGTTTTGAACACTCAAGATGTTTTTATTTTTTAAATATTCTCATACTTGTTTATGATGTAAAGTACTTTGAATTTCCTTGTGTTTAATCCTTTGTGGGTGTGACAGTGAGGAGCAGATGTTTAACTGATTGTCTCATGGTCATGCTAACCAGGCATGGGTCATGGAGTTGTCCAAGCAACTGTTTAACTTCCTTTGAACATCCTAATGATGCTTTTCTAAAGAAGCACCACTTGTTGCATAGGCTTCTGTGGCATGCTTTCTGTAATTAAATAAATGTTCATGACCTACAGTTGTATAATAACAGACATATCCATCTACCACTTCCTTTAATCCATTAATAGCTTTTTTTCTTCTCATCAGCCCTCACTCATGTAACACATAGCTCAAACCCTGCTGCCCAACAATTCCTCTTGAACCTTTAATGATACGTGTTGTGACACCAATGACCTAATCCACTCTTAAACTTAGTTTGATATTTATATGATGAGCAACAAAAATGAATAATGCATCAAAGATCATTTTACAAATGAGAGAAACTCAGTTCAGAATATCAGAGCTGTTAAGCATCGAGGAGATTAAATAATCTGACCTTCTCATCTCACAAGTGAGGACACCTGAACCCAGAGTCTATTCCTGTCTCAGGCCCCTGCCTTTAAATAGATTAAAAATAAATCCTATACCTACATCTTCTATTCCCCACATATTATACCACTTACCTCAGAAGTCCAACTGAAATGTATAATTGTCTTACTCTCAAATATTTATTTCTTTCTGAGAATGTCTTTGTCTCAATTCCAAAAACCAAATATGAATGTTATCAGATTTTAAAATATATTTCAAAGAAATGTTTAAAATAACACCAAGGAAATTCTTTTTATATAATTATTGCTTATACTACCATTGTAAACTTCTCCAATGTTATAGTCCTTGCTGTTACTGCTAATATCAGTTAGCATACCATGTTTCATTAATTCCACCCTGGACTAAGGCACATACAAGAACATAGTTAATTTCATTTTAATTGAGAAGAGTTTAGTTGCCTAAATTCTCCATATTAATGAAATAAATGAAATTTCTGTGTCATCAGCACAGGAAATGAGTTCTTTAAAGAAATTCTCTATGCATCTGCAGAGAAGGAAGTGATTTACACTCCAATGTGCATACACACACAGATAAATGACCTATGAGAACAAGCCCAGATCAAAAGTGATTCTAAACTATTAGAAAAGTGGAAAACACTGCAAAGAAACATAAAAAAAAAAATCTAGGTGGCATATGACCAGTTCTGCTAACTTCATGTTTGACGTCTCCATCCCCTCGGGTGTGGGTTATAGTTGCAGTTGGTTATGGAGAGACAATAATCAGACCTGGTCTCCATGGACATTATTTCAGAATCGTTTCTGGAAGGCTGCCTGTAATATGCATGTGGTGCCTGTGAACCATACTGGGAGTTGGGCATACTGTAATTGGGTAGGGATGCAACATTATACTCTTGCTTTGCAAATGAGCCCACACTGGTCTTCTGGGTTTGAGGGACATAGGACAGTCTTGCATTCCATTCCTCAGACTGCCCTGGAAGCACCTTTCTACGAGCTGCTGAGACCACATTTGCCACAATGGATTCCTGAATGTTTCTGGGTCTGAAGGCCTCATCCACTAAGCCAAGGGGAGACTTGGCTGCTGCTTCCCAAGGAGTCAGTCTCTTCTTTGCTTCCTCGAGCCCATCCGTTGGCTTGCTAGTGTAGCTGTAAGCAGGCTGGTATAACCAAGGAGATGTTGCAGAGATGGCAGGTGGGACTGGTCTTCCAGGAAGAGAAAGAGAGCGTCCAGTCTGCTAGAAATAATGAAAATGTTAATATATCTCATTCATTTTGGTTTATGCTGATTGGTTACTACTCCAAAGCATTCTCCACACCATTACTAAGCACTATAAAAATCAACAAATCCCTACAATGCTTATAATTAAAGCCAAAATAGGCTGCCTCTGCCTGGTGTATTATTAGTGCTGGTCTGGGACTTGACCTTCCTTTAGGACCTCCTTGCTCTGCTTTTCTGAACCCATAGCTCCAGTTGCTACCGTCTTTCTTAGGCACCACCACCACTGCAAGCACTCTGTTATCACTGGGGCCACTCTTACTCCTGTCTACCCTCTTCATATTCGTACCTACATCTACAGCCCACCCTCATTCTAGTCCTGTTTTTCTAATACCGAATAAGCATAAATATATAAACAACTCTAGAAACAGACCATGTTCTACTGGGCTTTGTACTTTTTCCAAGTGACTTTTAATATTTTGTCTTATTTTTGTCTTATTTAATATTTCCTGTTTGATGGAGCAGATGACATTTTTCCAGCCAAGTTCTATGTATATACTGGTGAAGATCATGTGGATCTTTATTTCCTGAGTGTAGTATATTGCCTGTGTCTCTGAAGGAAAGAGTTCAGCCACTTGTTTCATTTGTGCTTTGGTTGCTTTTATGCATATTATATTCCTTATTTCTTTGAAAGTGTGTGTCCCTGAAACATTCCCTTGTGTATGCTAAATGTTCAGTTTGTCTAATATCATGAAATACAACTTAGTGAAAGCTTTTACTCATTCTCTATTTCCAGGGACCTTGAAGTCTGATTATATACATTACTTCCTTACATATTCCCATTTGCTTGAGACTCTTAGGAAAACTCCTGGCAAAAAGTAGCAAAGACACACTTAAGAGAAATGAATCAACTTGGGAGTATCATGACATTGTGTTTCTTGAACAAAAAGTATTTCCATGCTTTAAAATGTGTTCAAATTCCATAAATGGTTTCAATATATTTTCTTTCTATATCAAGTTCTTAAATTTAAAATGAATAACAACACCTAGATTTGGACAAAATATCTCAGATTTAAATGTTCGGGTTTTTTTGTTGTTGTTGTTGTTCCATTAGGCACACAAAGGTAGGTGGTGCAATGTTGCTTTGCATATAAAGAATAAGAGAGTCAGTATAATGGATCTTGATTATGTCTTTTTAATCATTGAAGCTTTAATAATAATGGAGAATTCCCTGGCAGTCTAGTGGTTAGGACTTGGTGCTTTCATTGTGGGGGCCCCAGGTTTTATACCTGGTCGGGGAACTAAGATCCCACAAGCCACAGGGCATGCCCCTACCCACCTCACCCCCCCCCCAAAAAAAAAACTCCTAGCAAAAACTTGTTTTCATTAATCTCCTTCTCTTAACCTAGATCTAATAAGTTACTATTTAAGGATTTGCTTTCTATTCCATATTATTAATGCATTTGTTTCATTCATTTAACAAAAATTTTATTCCTAGTATTTCTAGGCATTTTCCTGTGAACTCAATATACAAAGATGCTTCAGATAAAGTCCATGTTCTCAGGAAGCACACAATCCAGTACTGTTTTTAGCTCTGCAGTTGTGAATTAGTCAATCAGAGATCAGTTTAGAGAAGAGACTCATTACCTGTTTTGACAGGACCGATGGTTTTGTACATTAAGAAGTATTAACATTCAGTATGATAAGGGCTTCCCAGGTAGCATTAGTAGTAAGGAACCCACCTGCCAAAGCAGGAAACGTGAGTCACAGGTTCTATCCCTGGGTTGGGAAGATCCCCTGGAGAAGACCATGACAACCCACTCCAGTATTCTTGCCTGGAGAATCCCATGGACAAAGGAGCCTGGTGAGCTACAGTCCACGGGGTTGCAAGAATCGACACAACTGAACAACTAACACACACATACCCAACCTTCCGTATGATAAAGAGAAATTAGCTCAGTTGTGTCTATGTCTCCGTTTGTCCTTATCTCTGTAAGAAAGAGAACATTGATCTAGAGAGTCGCTGGGGCATTTTTCACATTCCAGTGATACCTGTTTTCCATCAGATATAGCAGCTTCTTTAGTCAGATCTTTAAAATAATAGAGACTTAAAGGATGGCATGGAGAAGGCAATGGCACCCCACTCCAGTACTCTTGCCTGGAAAACCCCATGGATGGAGGAGCCTGGTGGGCTGCAGTCCATGGGGTTATGTAGAGTCGGACAGGACTGAGAGACTTCACTTTCACTTTTCACTTTCATGCCTTGGAGAAGGAAATGGCAACCCACTCCAGTGTTCTTGCCTGGAGAATCCCAGGGACGGCGGAGCCTGGTGGGCTGCCGTCTATGGGGTCCCACAGAGTCAGACACGACTGAAGTGACTTAGCAGCAGCAGCAGCAGCAGCAGCAAAGGATGGCAATAAAAGGATCCAAGTCTTCACAGAAATAAAAGAGTTCCTGAACATACATAAGGGTTACTACCATCACTGGCTAATAACTGGAAAAGGAAATAATTGTCAATATATTTCAAAGTATGGGGTACAATGTGAATGCATGCAGCTCAGTGATAGGGCATGCAAAACACTGGATGAAAGAGAGAAAGTTATTTTCTGGTCTTCTTCTACCCACTTAGACACAAATCTTCAGAAGAATGGAATCTTAACAGAAATGCAAAAGTTAAAAACATTGTTGAATGATATTCTAATAACAAAGACATCAGGGATTGTTCTTCAGCTAAGGCAAAAACATTAATCAGTTGAATGTGGAGGGAAAGAACAAAACTTTGAAGTATAATATTGAAAGAGTAACTCAAAGTTTTCTGAAGAGAAAATAACACTGAGTTTACAAAAAAAAAAAGAAAAATCTTATAGAATAGACATATGCTAAATATAGCAGCAGTGCTGTGAAGGAAGAGTGCAGTGACCTCGATGAACAAAATGACTGTTGCTCTTCTACATACTCCTCAGTCTGCCAAATGTGACTTCATGCTCCTTTAAGTGCTAACAATAGAATAAAATTACGAATTGTCTTAGGTTAGAAATGCACCTGTGGTATAAACAAATAGTTCTTTAGGCACATTGTTGTTTCTGTTTATTCCAAAAATATTTCAGGCCTCTAGTTTTTGCCTGCACCCAAACCCCTAATTCTAACCTATTTCCCCAAAGCCATTTTCACATCTTGTTCTTTGGTGCTATTTCCTCTGTCAGTCTCTGTCCTGAGGCTCATACTGTTCTCTGCTTGGCTGGGGGAATGAAGCCACGTGATCCGTCCTGAGCCAGAAATGACCAAAGGCACCTGAAAAGAACAGAAGTGTTTCTTCTATTTTGGAGTTTGGATTTCTGATGGAAGAATCCTAGCATATCATGGGTTAGATCCTGGATTGGAATTTCTACCTTGGATTGTATTATTATCAAAAGAATTTAAAATTTTGATATGAGAGTGCTTAATATGTTAAATTGTCATCAAAATGCTTCTTTTTGTCTCCTACTACACTTTAATTTTTTTACCATAAAATTATTTTATTATTAATCTAAACTGGATTAGATTAAGAAATCTATTTTTTAATAAAAGAAATTTTTTCACCACTGCTGGATCAAAACTTAGGTCCTGTGATATTTGACTTCCTTTTAGGATTAGACCATCATCATCTTAAGTTACTCAAACCATTATATTTCAACTTATAATATTACAGCCACTGGAATAACAAATTTCAGTCTCCTCTTAGAGGTAAATCTCTTCTCCTTCCCTAGCTAGGGCTCATTTTAGAAGGATCACCTTCCTTCAGGGAAGGCAATGTGTTTAGCTTCTTCATGCTTTCCGCCTCTTCCTCTCCCAGCTTGTTAAGCCTGACTTTTACCCTGAGGTGAAAGTGCAAGGATGGAGGAAAAAAAAGAGCAGAATTTTTTTTTTTTTTACTTTATATAGTAACATCATATTCTGGCTTTTCACTCTCAGAGCCAGGGAGGCACAGAGAAGAAAGCTTCAAAGGGATATTTGAAGATCCCTATCACTGGGGACATCTTGTCTGTAGTCCTCGATTAATGTCAGTTCATCTCAATTCTAGAGTTAATTTGTAACTCAATCTACAACCCCTAGAAAGCTTGTAGCTACTAGGGTCTGTTTTCACCCTTGGACAGGCCCCAGGATGACTCCATCCAACTCTGCCTTACTTCTGCCCTTCTCTGGTCCATGGGAAACAATCACATCATTTGCCCTTGGGAATTCAGCAGCAAATTTCCCAATTCTTTTCCAAAACAGTTTTTCAGACCATCTCTCACTCTATAGATATCCTGGGAGGGAATCAGACCCCAGCCCACTCTGACCTCCCATCCATCCTCATGCTGACATCTTATACAAAGTCCTTTAAGAAGTCACTTTAAATCTGTTTCTCACAAGGCTGGAGGTGAGAGAGCAGGGTCCCCCAACTTCATCTACTCTAAACACACACCGTGATCTACAGAGTTCCAGAATTCCTCCTCACCAAATCCTTTCTTCCTGCCAGACTCTGACCCCCTTTAATAACCTGGAGCTGACTAAGGGGTTCAAGAATTGTGGCAGTGGTTTGTTAATCTTTGAGCACAGCGGGGACACTCATGTCTACTGTTTTCTCTGTAAAGTCTGTGTTTATCTGGAATCTCACTTCAGTGTGCAGCATCTCTTGTATTGGAGGGCCTAGGGGGAAACTTCCACTTTTAATATCCTATTATATAATATTATCATTTCATTAGAGAGTATAGTTATTATTTTCTTTTTAAAATGAAATATAGGCTAAAAATAAAATGATATGTGTGTTTGTTTGTTTGTTTTCCTAGTAACATCAAATAGTCTTGAGTTGAAACCTTTTACCTCACCCAGGCCTTGCTCTAGAGAAGGGAGCTCACTAGTTTCCAGGCCATCTCAAGACAGTCTTTAAGCTCTAAGTGTTGAGAATGTCTTCCCTACATTGAGGCAAACTTTGCCTCCCGTAACTTTACTCCATTGATCACAATACCACACTCCTATCCAGTCATCCCTTCATATATTCCCAGTTACTTCCATTCACTTGGAACCCTTCCCTGTCCTTATACTATTCTTCACTTTTCCAACTAAGGGGAAATTACATCGATGGTATTCATTCTCTCAAGTTTTCTACATTCTTCTTTTCCTAGTTTGTTAGATAAAGCTAATGCAAAGATACTATCTTGATCTCCTTAAGTAGATATACTTAAATAAACAATCGCCAGAAGCAAACCAATGAAGATATCGTTCAAACTGACCAAATTGCTGTGTCCTCTGGCAGGTCACATAGTTAATATTGGACTTATTAACAGTAATCTGTATGTACTTAGAGTAGTGTGTCATTTAAGTGTTGAATCATAAGGTATATGTCAGTCTTTAGCTGGTCCAATATAATGTGAAGTGAAGGTTGCGAGCGTTTGCACTGAACTCATGAATCACCTGATGTTACATATTTCCATCAAAAGAATAAACTGGAACGAAGTGTTTTCCTACCTCTGACTTTAATAATAGCCACCACTAGTAGATCACTTACTGTGTGCCCAGTGGTGATGCTTAATTGCTTTATGTGGAATATTTCATACAGTCCTTCATATAACCCCATGAAGTAGGCACTTTTAAAATCCCTGTTTTCCAGATGAGGACAGTGACACTTAGAGAGGGTAAGTAAGTTCCCTGAGGGTAGAAAGCTAATAAGTTCTGGTGTAGTGGGAGTTGAACCCAGGCAGTCTCATATGAGGTTTCTTAATCAAATACATCTGGCACTATGTTTGCAATGAAATTGTTTAGAAAAAAAATTTTTTTCAAAAAAAAAGATTTGAGGGCCTTCCCTGGTGGTCCAGTGGTTAAGACATTGCCTTCCAGCGCACAGCGCCCGGGATTCACATTTACTCCCTTGTCAGGAAGATAAGATAGCACATACCTCTCAGCCAAAACCCAAAAACATAAGACAGAAACAATATTGTAACAAATTCAATAAAGACTTTAAAATAAAACAAATAAAAAGGGAGGGGGACTTCCCTGGTGGCGCAGTAGATAAGAATCCACAATTACTGAGCCTGTGTACCTCTGTTACTGAAGACTGCATGCTTTAAGGCCCACTAGCCACAACTAATGAGCTCCTGTGCAGCAACTCCTGAAGCCTGCATACCCTGGAGCCAGCAAGTTGCAGCTGTGAGCCTTCATGCTGCAAGTACAGAAGCCTGTGCACCTAGAGCCTGTGCTCTGCAACAAGAGATGCCCATGCACCAGAACTGCAGAGTGGCCCCACTCACTGAACTCAAGAAAGCCTGTATGCAGCAAAGAAGACCCAGCGCAGCCAAAAACAAGTAAGAAATAAAACAAGCAACAAGTGCAAGTAAATAAATAAACAAGCAGTGTATACAAGAGAAAAAAAAGAAAAAAATTTGAATCCAAGAAAACTAAATGGAGTGAGACTTTAGACATTTTTGAAAGGGACATTGAAATCTTAAATTTGGATTAATTGATATTGGCATCTTGCCATTTGTCACAAGCACCAGTAGGCACCAGTGCATAGGGACATATCACACTGAGAGGCATTCCCTCTCTCTGAAGGGGAGACACAGGGCTCTCTGCTTCCAGGTCAGCTGAAAAGCTCAGAGGAGCTGGGGGTCTTTCTCCGCTTAACATGGACCATCTTTTATGTCAGTTAGATGTTGACTTATACACATAGCTTGTTAATGAAGTAGCTTAGTGAGCTTCCTTGTTACACAGTCTGGTAACCAATTTAACTTGACATTTTAAAAAAGGAAAGGTCATCTGAGGTTTACCTAGGACAAAGAAGTGAATTCTAAAGCAATGCAAATTGCCCTAGAAGCCAAAGAAGTTTAATGTGATATACTGATATATGCTTTGAAGTTCAAACTATTTCTTACCATAAACCTTAAAAGCTATAAGAATTGTCTTGACTGAAATCCTGCTCAAACATGCACAGTAGAGAGTCTCCAGATGACAAATATTATTTCAACTCCTTGAACTTCTTTCTCTCTAAACATATATGAACAGTAAACACACATGATATCCCTTATCATAAAGAGATTCTAATAATAGCCAACAGGAATAAATGGCATTTCTTTTGTCTTTTAAATCACTAGTTAAATTTTCTACAAACCAGGGATCCATAAAGGGGCACATGGATACAAGAAGGCACAAGGCATTAGCCAGTGTTCCATTTGCTCAGGTCAAAATATCACTATTTGCAGTGATTGTTGACCCCACACCTGAATTGTCAGCTTTAAAATACATACAGCATCTGAACATTCCCTACCACTTCCATCGGTACCATCGCAAGCTAATCTATCACACTCTTTTGCCTGGATTATTGCTATAAGTAGTGTATATATATATATATATAAGTATTAAACAGAGGACAAAGTGTATATATATACATATATAAGTATATATATAGCTTAATTAGTTACCCTGGTTCACCCTTCTCCTTTAGTCTATTCTCAATATGGCAGTCGACATTATCTTGTTAAAAACCTAAGTCAGATTATGTCACTTTGTCCTCTGTTTAAAACTCTGTCGTGGCTTCTCGTTTCAAAACAGGGAACTCCAAGTTCTTTCACTGACCCACAAGGCCCTAAAGAATCTGCTGATTTCACACCTCCTATTATCTGATTTCATCTCCTCCTGTTCTGTCTCTCCCACTTTACTCCAGCCACACTGGCCTCTTTGTTACTTGAACAGATCAGGTCCACTCATGTCTCAGGACCTTTATACTTGCTGATCCTCTGCCTGAAACACAGAATTCCAGGTATCAGCATGACCCTACTTCATTTTCTTTAGGCCTTGCTCAGATATCATATGATCACTATTGGCTGTTCTCAGACTCTCTCTCTCTCTTCGCACCCTCAAGATTCGCTCTCCTCCTTCCCACCTTTATTTCTACCCTTAGGCTGATGCCTATCTAACATAATAAATGTTTATTTAATTATTCTGTTTATCTGCTTCTCCACTCTAGAATTTACCTCCATCCAAAGTAGGGGTTATTGTTTTACTCATTTAGACATCCCTTGATCTAGAACAGTGCCTAGCAAGTAGATGTTTCATAAGTATTTGTGAAATGAATGAACAATTTCTATATCAGACTGCCATAATCAGGAAATTTGGTTATCTTTACCAAAGTTTTTGGTCATGTCCTAAGATGTAGCCCTTCTCACCTGTCAATTACATATGGTGAGGGCTTCACACAAATAGACCCATTTCTGCCACCCGCAATACATACACACCAAGATGTCTGGCAAATAGATAGGATTAATCAACATTTACAGACAAATCAAATTTTCTAAACAGGTAAAAGATTTTAACATGCTTTAAATAAATGATTTGCTTTAATGTCAGTGGAAGTGTGAGGGTTTTAAATTGCTGTGATTCTCTAAATGAGAAGAGTCATGGAAAATTATTACATGAATCCTAAAGAAAGCCCAAAATCTATTTGTAAGATTTAAAAGTTAAGACCAAAGAAGAAAAAGATCATGGAAATTGGGATGAGTTAGAGTTGGAGAGGAAAAAGTTAATTTACCACTGAGATGGCAAACAGGTATAGGAAATGGCAATTTCAGCTAGCTAATCTCTTAGGGGCTCTTCCAGCTCTAGAGAATCTTCACTTATAATTTCCCTCAAAGTGGAAGCAGGTCAACATCAGAAGGAAGTTCTCCATAGGGATATAGAATTCCTTTATCTAGAGATCTTTAAATATAGGACAAATGCTCCCTTGAGATAATTTAGATACAGTTAGGTAGTCAGGAGAATTTTAAGGTTATTTTTGTTCTAGTCTCTTAATAACAGTGTCTATTTCCTGGGACCTGTCTTAAGTGAATCTTAAATCTTTCCTTCCTGGAGTTTTGAGGAATTCTGTGGTAGCTCTCTCTTATCAAAAAAAAGAAAAAAAAAAAAGAAGAAGAAGAAGCGTGTCCATTTCTTTAAATAGAAATCAACAGTATTAGTCTGCTTACTAAGAATGTACAGAAAACCAGTACAGATGGCTTAGCGGTAAAGAAACTGCCTGCCAAGCAGGACACTCGGGTTCGATCCCTGGATTGGGAAGATTCCCTGAAGAAGGAAATGGTAACCTGCTCCAATATTCTTGCCTGGGAAATCCCATAGACAGAGGAGCCTGGTGGGCTACAGTCCATGGGGTCACAAAAGAGTCAGACACAACTTAGCAACTAAACAACATTTATCTTAATTCATCTTAAACTATCAGATTAAATTTGGGGTTCTAAAACAATAGACTTTTTAAAAAAATTGTTTCATTTTAGATTTGAAGACAATCTCTTTGTGAGAAAGAGTAAGAGTTCTAACTGACAATAGGAGCCAGTATGTTGTATTGGAAAGAACGTGAATTTGGACATCACATTGACCTAGGAGTCCTGCCTTTGCCTCTTTTTACCCGTGTGATTCAGCCTCTCCCAGCCTTACTTTCATTGGTTGTAAAATGGTAAGAATGCTGGCTACTTGCTTCAAGATTATGGGTAGAGTAGAGATTGTATTTATAAATCAAATACCACGTAGCACAACAGATTATTCCTGTTATTGTGAGAAGAGTCTGCAAGGCCTTAAAAGGTGTCAGAGACCTGGTAGAACCTTTTGTTCAAGAGGCAACTGCATAGGCAGCCTGCTGACCCAGGATAAAAATAGGAGGAAGCTGCCTTTGAAGTGGCATTAGCACCGCACGCCTCAGATACTGTTGTTCCAGCCACTGCCTCCCTCATGCCAGAATGCAGGCAGCAGGGTTAGCCAAAAACATCACCACTGACCTCATCTCTCTGCAAGTTCTGGGTGGGCCAAAGTATAGACTTCTCAGACTTTTTTGACCTTCTGTTATGGAAGAATAAAAATAACCACGTTTAACTTAATGTTGAAGACTGATGTTAGGCAGGAATCTATGCATTTATTTCTGTGGTCCCTTTCATCTTAGAAACAATGATAACAACCCACTCCAGTATTCTTGCCTGGAGAATCCCATGGAGAGAAAAGCCTGGCAGGCTAAAATCCATAGGGTCGCACAGAGTCAGATATGACTGAAGCGATGCATGCACACATAGAATTTTTACTATGTACTAGTCACAGTAATAAGCATTTTTTGTCTATTAACTCATTTAATCCTCCCAACAATTCCATAATCCCCAGTTTCTGCAAATAAGGAAACTGAGGCAAAGAAATTAGGTGATTTACTTGAAGTCACACAGCTCATGTTTGTAAAGGGAAATTGAAGAATTAAGGCTATAGGTAATAAAATTTTATCTAAATAATGTGTTTTAAGGCATTTAGTCTTTTAGTGGAAAGATATAATGCTACTACACTGAAGTTTTTGCCCTCTGACTTTCCATCATCCTCAGAAAAGAAGTATATCACTCTAAAAATTATAATCTGTAAAAATACTCCTGCTAAAATAGACTGTGTTCTATTTAAGTAGCTGAATTGCCATTTTAATTTTTTGTAATTTTTGGAGAAACGCCTTACTTAATTCTTGGAGAAAAGCCTTAAGTATATTTTTATAAAAGTCTACTTCAATTGCTTTGAACAGAAAAATAAAATCTTTTAAACACATATCAAAAGGTTTTCTGAAGTTTTCTCCTCAAAAGATTTAAACAATAACAGTTATATAGATCCTCACTATAGAATGCAAATTAATGTAGCCACTATGGAGAACAGTAGGGAGATTCCTTTAAAAGTAGGAATAAAGCTACCATATGATCCAGCAATCTCACTACTGGCCCTGAGAAAACTATAATTGAAAAAGACACATGTACCTCAGTGTTCACTACAGCACTATTTACAATAGCTGTTCACTTTCACTTTTCACTTTCATGCATTGGAGAAGGAAATGGCAACCCACTCCAGTGTTCTTGCCTGGAGAATCCCAGGGACGGGGGAGCCTGGTGGGCTGCCGTCTATGGGGTCGCACAGAGTCGGACACGACTGAAATGACTCAGCAGCAGCAGCAGCAGCAGCAGCAGGACTATTGTGAAAGCAATATTGTAAATATTGTAAAAGCAACCTAGATGTCCATCAACAGATGAATGGATAAAGAAGTTGTGGTACATATATGCAAAGGAATATTACTCAGTTATAAAAAGGAATGAATTTGAATGAGTTCCAATGAGGTAGACGAACCTAGAACCTATTATACAGAGTGAAGTAAGTCAGAGAAAAACAAATATGGTATATTAAGGCATATATATGGAATCTAGAAAGATGCTACTGATGGACCTATTTGCAGGGCAGAAATGGAGACACAGACATAGAGAACAGACTTGTGGGCACAGGTTGGGAAGGAGACGGTGGGACAAATGGAGAGAGTAGCATAGAAACATACTTACCATACGTAAAATAGACAGCCAGTGGACATTTGCTGTACGAGCTCAGTGAGCTCAAATTGATGCTCTGTGACAACGGGGACAGGATAGGGTGGGAGTTGGGAGGGAGTTTCCAGAGGGAGGGAGCATATGTATACCTATAACTGATCCACACTGATGTATGGCAGAAACCAATACAATACTGTAAAGCAGTTATCCTTCAATTAAAAATAAATAATTTTTTTAAGTTATATAGATTTCCACTATAGAAAAGAATGAATGATAGGAAAAGTTCAGCTCTCATCAGTTTCTAGAGAGAATTTCACAATAAATAAAGGTGTCGATCCTGTATAAAATAAATGAATTTTTGACCTTGTGAGAGGGTTTTGTAGAGAAAAATTATCAGTGCCTGGTATATAGAAAGCACTTCATAAAAGATAGTCATCTGTATTAGTATAAAATTAATATTTATACTATATCTCATTTGAATTATGATAAATTACCAAACCCACTTAAAATGTGTTTAACTGTGTGAATATACCTTTAGCTGTTCATAATATTCTAAACACCTTTCTTTCCTGAAACAAACGCAGGTAACCATCTCCTCCCTCGGTCATTCACAAAAAGAAAAGTTACCATGAATATGCATTTATCCTTAGAAGGAAAGTAGGAATAAGAGATTGTTTCTATAGCTTCTGCTGCTGCTGCTAAGTCGCTTCAGTCGTGTCCGACTCTGTACAACCCCATAGATGGCAGCCCACCAGGCTCCCCCATCCCTGGGATTCTCCAGGCAAGAACACTGGAGTGGGTTGCCATTTCCTTCTCCAATGCATGAAAGTGAAAAGTGAAAGTGAAGTTGCTCAGTTGTGTCTGACTCCTAGTGACCCCATGGACTGCAGCCCACCAGGCTCCTCCATCCATGGGATTTTTCCAGGCAAGCGTGCTGGAGTGGGGTGCCATTGCCTTCCATAGCTTATGTGCCTGCTATT
>NW_011488987.1:103897-146904 GCF_000754665.1 Bison bison bison
AGCTTATGTGCCTGCTATTTGAAGTAGAGCTAATATCACTTAAGCAAACTTGTTTCCCAACTAAAATGACTTTGGCTTTCTCAGAGGAAAATTTTATCAGTTAAGATATTAAGAATTCTTAAGATATATGTGGATGCTAGAGAAAAGCTTGCTTGGGCCCTTTGCATGATAACATACTCCAGATTTCCCACTGGCAGATTTTTAAGCAATCCTTCTGTAACAACTCCTGATTACATTTATAAAACTGGAAAATCAAGCTGCTTAATGTTAGTGACAGACACATCAACAACTACACAACACGTGACATTATTTCATAAGGATGTGGAGGATACAGCATGAGGAAATGACTTACTTGATCTTTGTAACTGTTTTTCTATTAAGTTTCCAAGCTTATTAGTGGATGCTTTGATTCTTATTCTGGGCCATGGGGAAAATGTTTAACACAATGTTTGCTGGGAAGTTTAAGATTTAGTACCAAATCATATTTATGTTTCCTTTGTCAAAAACATGGCCTAGAGTGATGTTTAAAATTGGGAATAAAAAAATATAAGCCTTCATCTGGGAAATCACCCACTGGTTTTCTTAAGTACAGAGGAGATAAAAATTTTGCTCAATTGCCTAACCATATCTCTCTGGTACAAGTGATGAATTTTTACTTAATGATATCTTTCTTGTTTGAGGGAATTTATACAGTAATTTCATATATGTCATTTCATTTTAAAAACACAGAAATGGCATAAAGTGAGATTTTCAAATGAACAGATAAAAGACTACTAAGGGGGACAATAGATTAAAGCGGAGTGTACAGTGATAGCCCTGATGGTGTGCTTTTCAAATGCAAACAGGAAATATGGAAACATGTTGTAACAGAAGGGTCCAGGTACCTTCCTTCAAAATAGGAAGTATTTACTTTACTTGAAAATACTAATCCTGGGTATAAATGTAATCCCACGAATGGTTCAAGGGGATGTCTCATAAAGTGTTAGGATGGTTGTCTACTTGTCAAATGTTCAAAATTAGAGAGCAAATATGTAACTTTGCCTTTGGCATTAGCTGTTATTACAGCTTTTCCTATTGGCTTAGCTTTCTTAAAGCACTTACAAAACAGCAATATATAATTATCTAGACATAACATTTCATATTAATACTATAGCAAATTTTTATATGTAGACCACTCATTTATTCAAAAGATCTCTTTCCTTGTTATTTCCCTGACCACTCTTCATTTCCCAAGTTCACCTTCAATTTGATATGATGTTAATAAATTATTGACTATCCAACTGCTAAACAATTGTTTCACTTTCAGTACTGACTCATGCAAACATACAGATGAATGAACAAAAGCCTTACCCATCAGCTACAAATATTTCATCAGCCCTCTAAGCCACTTTGGTTGTGTAGTCTTAGTCTAATATAAAAGGTAAATTCTTCTGGAGGTACTAACATGTCTGCTGCTGCTAAGTTCCTTCAGTCGTGTCCGACTTTATGCGACCCCAGAGACGGCAGCCCACCAGGATGCCCCGTCCCTGAGATTCTCCAGGCAAGAACCCTGGAGTGGGTTGCCATTTCTTTCTCCAATGCATGAAAGTGAAAAGGGATAGTGAAGTCGCTCAGTTGTGTCCGACTCTTAGCGACACCATGGACTGCAGCCTATCAGGGTCCTCCGTCCATGGGATTTTCCAGGCAAGAGTACTGGAGTGGGGTGCCATTGCCTTCTCCGACTAACATGTCTAGGCCCTTTTAAATACACATTTGAGATTGAGAAGAAGAAAAGAGATCCTTCAGTAAGATATATGTTTGAAGTTCTTATGCAACTATCCATTAAAAAAAAAAAATGCTGGGGAAGGGATGGAGGAAAAAATGTCCAAGAGCTTATCTATTTGCAAAAAGATTTCTTACACCAGTCAAAAAGTAACTCTCAAGCCTGTTTTGATGGTTGTTTCCTAATTCTGTCCTTGTTCTTAATCTTGCTTCTTTCAATACTCATAAATCTAATGAAGATAAGTCCTTTTTAACATATAGTTAATAGATCAAGTGACCACTGATGAGCTGAAGTCACACATGCTAGTGACCTGGGCTGGAACTTTTGTGTGTTTTAGCTGAGAGGAAACTCATGTCCCAGTTCTTTCACGTTTTACAGAGCCTGAAGGAGGTGTGGGTAGGGGGAGCAGGTCTTGCAATTTCTCATTGTGGGTCACATAGTCCCAGGTGAAATCCAGCTTTGATGTTCCAACTGGTTGTCTAGATCAGTGCATTTTTTGCAAAAAATGAAGTCTAATAGGACAAAATGAAGTTTGACAATACAGTTCATCCCTACAATACACTGACAATTACATGTCTATGCACCATTCACAAAATAAGATTTTGATTTTGACCATAGTTGACAGTGGTAGGTAGAATATTACAGAAGTTTGAGGGGGGAAAAGGGACAAAACAGAGGTTGAAGAGTAAACAAATAAGATAAATATTAACTGGTTCTTTTAAAAGATTGCTTTTTGTATGAATGCACAATACATTTGACATAATTTTATAAACTGGAACATGTGCATTCTAATAGCAAAGGATAGAGATCTAGTGATTGAGGTGAAATGATTAGCCAAGAGTAGTAGAAGTTCTGCTTTATAGTATTACAAACCCTTTTCTTACTTTACCTAAGGGAGCCTGACCTCTGCCCTAGGACTAGAGGTGTCTCTGAGTTTCAGAATGCTCCCTTCTCAGGAAGTATGTGTGTGTGTGTGAAGAATAGTCAGGAAGAATTATAATCATTTTACAGACATTGGAGCTAAAGCAAATCCTCTAGTCAGTGCTTTAAGGAAAGAAAAATTATTCTCTAACCTACTCTCTCCTTAGTAAAATGACATTTTTATTTTATTTATTTTTTTTTTTAGGGTGGGTAAGCTTTTTCTGTAAATGACATTAAAATGACATTTTTAATTTTAAGCTATTTTTCTTCAACTACTGGGATTAAATTGAGAAGGAACAAACAAATTTTGTCTAGTCAGGTTTTAAACTGACCCTGGTTTTTAAAACACTTAACTACATCAAAATATTCACAACACTTAAAAACCCAAATCTTTTTAAGGAGCTATTTAGATGTAAAATTATAAAATCTTAAAGATGGAAAGCATTTTAGGGATCCTGCAGACATGCTTTCGTGAGGTACAGGAGTTCCTTTTACAACACACCTGATAGGCACTGCATTGGAGAAGCACAGGCTGTGAACACAGATAAACCTGGATTCAGCCAAGGAGTCCACTACCCTACTGGCTCAGTGACTTTGGACTATTTTCTTAAGCTCTCTGAGCTTTGACTTCCTTATCAATTAAAAAAATGAGGATAATTTCCACCCAATAAGGTTGTTGTGAAATTTAAACTAAATACATATACTAAGGCCTGTAACACGTTTTATGTCTAATATATTAGTTCCTTTTCCATTCCTTCTCTGCAGTTTTTGAAGTTTTCTTAAACTGAAATTTACTGTCTTATGACTTCCGTTCATTAGACCTGTTTTTTTTTTCACCAGTGGAGACCTTTACTCTCTCATCCATACCAAAGTGGCTCAAATACCCAGCTCTCCTACCTCCTTTTAGTCTTTACCCCTCCCCCTGGTAAATATATAAACATATATCTCATAATACAGAGCTTCCAGACACATCACCATCTTTTTAGTTTTAGAAATAAACTGTAGTGCATCAAAGGCCTGAAAACAATACTCTTGTTGGGATCAAAGCTGCTAACTCAGTGGGCCTACCCGTTCCTTTGTTCCATTCACTCTTCTAATGTCTAAACAGCCTCTTTACTGATTTTGTGTTTTATCAATCCACCACACCATTTGGCTGTCTTAAGTTTAAACAAAAATATTGGATTTTTTTCCTGTGATCCATAAAGTGCACAAACTTCTTTTTAGTTTTGAAGATTGTACCATCATGTTTGTTTTCTTTTTAAAAACTAATTAGCATTCAAAGTGCTTCAAAATTCTCCTTTAGTCTAGATCCCAAAATAAGACTGTTTTGATTATTGCCAGAGAGATTTCAGTTTGTTATTAGTAAGAACATTTTTGATTGGAGATAAGAGACTGTACTGCCTGACGGCCAAGGGAAGTCATACAATCCTTTTCCCCAGAGATAAGAAAAATCAGCCAAGGAGCTTTGTACAGTCTCTTCTCTGGATAATAAAATTGTATCATTCTATTCCTAGAAATATTTATTCTGAGACTTGATGAGAAGCAGAGGGCCAGATAAAATCACATCTCAAGGTCCTGTTTATTCTTTTATTTGAAAAACAAATTTAAAAGACTGTTCAAAGCAAATTATTTGCAACAGACTGTAGAATGGCTGCCTGTGAAGCACTTTCTGATCGGAAAGGGAATTTGCTGCCACCTCCTGGGCCTTTAGAATAAAGCCGTGAAGATCAGCAGCACTTCAGGGCCTGTACCCTTCAGACAACATCAAGAGCGTTGGAGAGCAGGTGTTGTTTACAAGTCTGGCTGTCCCAGACTGAATGAACTGGAAACTATTTATGGGTTTTAAAGAATAAAGTTGACTTCAGTGTTTTGCGTGTTAGAAAACGGATATTAAAGTGTGGTTCGCAATCTATTAGCATTAGTATCATCCAGGGTATATGTTACAAAAACAAATTCCTGGGCCCCACCTAGGGGCTACTAAATCAGAATTTCCATGCGGCAAGGGGAATCTTAATTTTCCCCTTGGAACAAAAGTTGGAAACGGTATGTTAGGACTGTGAAGGCAATAGTTTGCAAACACTGAAAACTGTATATAAAGGAAATAGTAGTAATTGGTGAATTGAAATGTAACAGTAAAATGAAAAGTTCTACGAGATATATTTTGCTTTGCTCTCAATTTCAGTAATACCACCCGAAGTGAATTGTGACATTTTTATGGATATTTCATAATGTTGTAGAATTTAAAATATATTTAGCCCATATTGAGTTTCTATGAAGAATTATAATTGGCACCATCTGATAAGCATTAACAAGTAGTCCAGTGGGCTAGACAATCAGTAAACTCTGAATGTGATTAAAAAACAAACTTCCAGCTAAGGGTTGATATACTTTAAATTAGCATTTTATTTATATCAGTCCAGCCTACTCCATAGTGATTTTTTAGCTCTTGAGGATGGTTTTATGAATACTTCTTTATCGGTCTGAGATATGCTAGCACACAAACACACACACACACACATACACACACACACAAACCATGCAAGGAAGAGACCTTGTTATTTTTCACTTTTTAAGAAAAAAATGTAATAAAAGGGTACAAAGGGAAAACTAAACTAAGTCAATTTAACTGTATTTGAAACAAAAGATATTTTAGATTCAGATAAAGTTTTCAGAATCTCATCTTGTGATCTTTCTCTCTTCTACATCAGTCCCAACTTCTGGTTCTGACTCAGAAGAATTCTAAAGTAACAGAAAACCCTCAAAAATTCCCTGGGTTTTAAAGGCAGCTGGAATTTTAGGTTCCTCCCTATATCAGTCACTCAGCTTCTGAGAACTGTTTTTCATCCCTTGCCCTGTGAGCTGGGAGTCTGCTCTGTTTAGACAGAGGTTTCACTCTTTCCGGTTTTGGAAACTGATCATGCTTCTCAAGCAAGGGGATCAATTACTCTAAACAGGCCATGTTGCTGACCCTTTGTCCTGAGACAGGGTTGGGGAGGAGGGATAAGAACAGCTGTCTGCTGCACCTTCGGAGGCAGGCAGATTCTGTCAGAGCCTCAACTGCTGCAGGCCTGAACTGGGTGGCTTCAGGGATTGGGATGCCACTTTCTGTGTGGTAGACCTAACTGAGCTTCAGCTATCCTCCTAGATGGGCTCCCTCGCAGCTCAGCTGCTAAAGAATACACCTGCAATGCAGGAGACCTGGGTTCAATCCCTGGATTGGGAAGATCCCCTGGAGAAGCGAATGGTTACGCACTCCAGTATTCTAGCCTGGAGAATTCCATGTATAGTCCATGGGGTCGCAAAGAGTTGGACACGACTGAACAACTTTCACTTTCGCATCCTGCTAGAACCTTGCTCAGGATACCAGCTATCCTATTTTGAGAATATAGTTCATTTACAACCATTTCCCCATAAGAATTCTCTCTATATTGCCACATACACCACACTTGTTTTCTTTAACATTGGTACTTTGAACTGAACACAGTCCCTTTATAGTGGAGTCTCAAAGCTGAAATTGTTTCTTTTTTAAAGAATATATATATATTATACCAGTCTTTTTGAATCCTGGTCTCATCTTTGTACATGACTACAACATTTCTAGTATAATAGATGAAGACAAAGAGAAAAAGTTGACCAATAGGCTGACTACAGAGGAACATAGAAATATAAAGCTTAGGTAAAAAGAAAACAGTAAAGAAACAAAGATCTCCCAGTAAAAGACTCCTGCTGTTCCTGTTGCTAAGTCGCTTCAGTCGGGTCCGACTCTGTGCGACCCCATGGACTGTAGCCTACCAGGCTTCTCTGTCCATGGGATTCTCCAGGCAAGAACACTGGACTCCTGGGGATAGATTATCCTTCGTGTCCATATCAGATTCATGCAGACATGGCTTTTTCTATTTTTGTTCTTTTAGATTCCTTAAACTGGGATTCATATGAACAAGGAAAACAAATGTTTAATTATCGTGTGTGTTTTCCTTCTTGGAAGTTTTTGAAATAGTACCTATTGTTAATCAAGTGCCCTTTACAAGAATATTAGTAGCGAACATATGTTGAATGCTTTCTCTGTGCCAGGCCCTGTTTTATACACATCAGACATACTGGTTTGTCTCGTCTTCACACCTTGTGAGATACACCTATTATTCTCTCCATATCACAGCAGAGGGTACTGAGACACAGACACACTAAATCATTATCATTAGCTTAATGTCTCCCAACTAGCAATTCCTGGAATTCAGCAGCAGGCATTTTGGCTTACCACATGCTTACCTGCTACAATATGTCTCTGTATGCTTGGTGTTTATGTGTATGCCTCACCTAATCATAGGTGAATTTCACTTAAGAAATGCTTATCTTTTGCTTCCCCTAAGTCAAGTTAGGCCTTTTATATATTATTTTAAATATTTGTAGAAACAATTTTTCTGCATTATTATTACTAAAATTTGAGGAATTTCTCGTCACTATTCTTTTTTCCCTTAATTAACCTGGTATAAATGAGCATAGCTGGGCTTCCTTGGTGGCTCAGATGGTAATGAATCTGCCTGCAATGCAGATGATGTGGGTTCAATCCCTGGGTCAGGAAGATCCCCTGGAGAAGAGAGTGGCTACCCATTCCAATATTCTTGCCTAGAGAATTCCCTGGACAGAGGAGCCTGGTGGGCTACAGTCCATGGAGTCACAAAGACCTGGAACGTCTCAGCAAATAACACAGTAATATATGATGGCTAGAAGTGAGTATTTGAGGAATTTGGTCTAATGCATCAATGGTCATAGCAAACACCCTCTTCCAACAACACAAGAGAAGACTCTACACATGGACATTACCAGATGGTCAACACCGAAATCAGATTGATTATATTCTTTGCAGCCAAAGATGGAGAAGCTCTATTCAATAGTCAGCAAAAATAAGACCAGGAGCTGACTGTGGCCCAGATAATAAGCTCCTTATTGCCAAATTCAGGCTTAAATTGGAGAAAATGGGAGAAACCACTAGACAATTCAGGTATGACCTAAATCAAATCCCTTATGATTATACAGTGGAAGTGAGAAATAGATTTAAGGGACTAGATCTGATAGACAGAGTGCCTGATGAACTATGGGTGGAAGTTCATGACATTGTACAGGAGACAGGGATCAAGACCATCCCCAAGAAAAAGAAATGTAAAAAAAGCAAAGTGGCTATCTGCGGAGGCCTTACAAATAGCTATGAAAAGAAGAGAAGCAAAAAGCAAAAGAGAAAAGGAAAAATATACCCAGTTGACTGCAGAGTTCCAAAGAATAGCATGGAGAGATAACAAAGCCTTCCTCACTGATCAATGCAAAGAAATAGAGGAAAACAATAGAATGGGAAAGACTAGAGATCTCTTCAAGAAAATTGGAGATAACAAAGGAATATTTCATGCAAAGATGAGCTAAATAAAGGACAGAAATGGTATGGACCTAACAGAAGCAGAAGATATTAGGAAGAGGTGGCAAGAATACACAGAAGAACTAAACAAAAAAGGTCTTCATGACCCATATAATCACGATGGTGTGATCACTCACCTAGAGCCAGACATCCTGGAATGTGAAGTCAAGTGGGACTTAGAAAGCATCACTACAAACAAAGCTAGTGGATGTGATAGAATTCCAGGTGACCTATTTCAAATCCTAAATGATGATGCTGTGAAAGTGCTGCATTCAATATGTCAGCAAATTTGGAAAACTCAGCAGTAGCCACAGGACTGGAAACGGTCAGTTTTCATTCCAATCCTAAAGAAAGGCAATGCCAAAGAATGATCAAACTATTGCACAATTGTACTCATCTCACATCTAGTAAAGTAATGCTCAAAATTCTCCAAGCCAGGCTTCCGCAATACGTGAACCATGAACTTCCAGATGTTCAAGCTGGTTTTAGAAAAGGCAGAGGAACCAGAGATCAAATTGCCAACATCTGCTGGATCATGGAAAAAGCAAGAGAGTTCCAGAAAAACATCTATTTCTGCTTTATTGACTATGCCAAAGCCTTTGACTGTGTGGATCACAATAAACTGTGGAAAATACTGAAAGAGATGGGAATACCAGACCACCTGACCTGCCTCTTGAGAAACTTGTATGCAGGTCAGGAAGCAACAGTTAGAATTGGACATGGAATAGCAAACAGACTGGTTCCAAATAGGAAAAGGAGTATGTCAAGGCTATATATTGTCACCCTGCTTATTTAACTTCTATGCAGAATACATCATGAGAAACGCTGGGCTGGAAGAAGCACAAGCTGGAATCAAGATTTCCATGAGAAATATCAATAACCTCAGATATACAGATGACATCACTGTTATGGCAGAAAGCAAAGAAGGGCCTCTTGATGAAAGTGAAAGAGGAGAGTGAAAAAGTTGGCTTAAAGCTCAATATTTAGAAATCTAAGATCATGGCATCTGGTGCCATCACTTTATGCAAATAGATGGGGAAACAGTGGAAACAGTGCCAGACTTTATTTTTCTAGGCTCCAAAATCACTGCAGATGGTGATTGCAGCCATGAAATTAAAAGATGCTTACTCCTTGGAAGGAAAGTTATGACCAACCTAGATAGCATATTAAAAAGCAGGGACATTACTTTGTCAGCAAAGGTTCGTCTAGTCAAGGCTATGGTTTTTCCAGTAGTCATGTATGGATGTGAGAATTGGACTATAAAGAAAGCTGAGTGCTGAAGAATTGATGCTTTTGAACCATGGTGTTGGAGAAGACTCTTGAGAGTCCCTTGGACTGCAAGGAGATCCAACCAGTCCATCCCAAAGGAGATCAGTCCTGAGTGTCCATTGAAAGAACTGATGTTGAAGGTGAGACTCCAATGCTTTGGCTACCTGATGTGAAGAGCTGACTCATTTGAAAAGACCCTGATGCTGGGAAAGATTGAGGGGAGGAGGAGAAGGGGACAACAGAGGATGAGATGGTTGGATGGCATCACCAACTTAGTGGACATGAGTTTGAGTAAACTCCAGGAGTTGGTGATGGACAGGGAGGCCTGGCGTGCTGCAGTTCATGGGGTCACAAAGAGTTGGACACGATTGAGCAACTGAACTGAAATGAACCGATCAATGGTAACAAGCAAAATATTAAGCTTCCCCCAGTGTTTTTGAGTTATAAGCCAAAAGTCTGATGGAAATAAAAACCATAGTTCTCCCCTTGTACCTGTTCAAAAGTGTCTATCATTTGGGGCTACCAAAGCTTTTTCAACTTTTCTTTGATTTAGAAGGTTTTGAGTTATTCCTGAGATAGGTGTAGCTTATTGCCTCTGATGAGCAACTTCTTTTATATATATATAGTGACTTTGTCTTTTTGTGATCAAGGGCAGTAATGTAGCCATGTGATTTGATTAGAGAAGGGCTCTGGAGTCTGTTGGGTCTTGATCAGCCCCATCACTTGGACAATTTCCTTATCTTTACTGTATTTTCTCATCTGTAAAATAGCATGATAATGGTACTTTCTTCATATGCTAGGCATTTTGTGATGACTGTGAAAGCTAACATTTGTTAAGTATTTAGAATGGCACCTAGCATATAGTAAGCCCTCAAAATATCACTTTATTAATGGCTCTACAATTTTAAATTAAGGCAGTGAAACTTTCCACAATTTATGAGGGTTTTTGTTTTGTTTTGTTTTTATGATTAACTTAGAAGTTCACATCTTTTCTCCTTGAAATTTACACTAGTTCTTTAGGAGATGTTTTCAAAATGACAATTAGACATAGTTTAAAACAAAGACAAACAAACAAAAACCCAAAGCTAAAAAAACAAAGAACTACTAGAAAAATATATGGTATAAAACTGCCCTTTCTGGGAACTTTTTGACAGAAATAACCTTTTGAGAAAACTTCCACTGAGGATGTTGCAGCAAGAAAGGTTTGCTGCCTCATCCATACCCAGGGTGAATGCGTGCGAGTTCAGCCAAAAGAGACTTCATGGAACTCCAAGATTCCAGTGACGACTACATTTTTAGATATATTTGAAACACTGAAAACTTGTGACTCTGTCAGCATTATTCTGTTTAGAATTATCCTTGTTGAAATATCTCTAGTTCTTATTGGTTTAGTAGCAAGCCAAGCTGGGTGCTGATTCATCATGATAAGAAAGTTCCCTGAATTACTTTTAGTGGGAAAGGCATGAAGGGTAGCACTTCCTTTTATGTAGAGCCTTAGATTTTTTTTTTTTTTTCAAATGCCATTCCTCACTATCCTCAGCCCATAAATATCACCTTTTCATCCTGAAAGAAAAGTGAAAGAATTTGGGGAATTCAAAAATACAAAATCACTGTCAAATCTATTTCCACTTATAAAACAGAGGCTTCTTTTTAGACTGTTTTTCACTTTCAACATGTTATTATAGCATCTGATTTTATAAGCAATCTTATGAAAGTAATGGGGTACTTTCTAATGTCACTCAACATATGCATCCATTAAGCATACACAGAGTAGGCTGTTGGTGGATAGTTTGGTGAAGATACTATTAACAGGTCTCAGAGAGTGGGATTCCGGGGTCTAATGAGACTATGGAAACCATGTCGTACTGAAGGGAGAGCCTGGGCTTGGATGTCAGCGAAGTATGTAGTTCCAACCCTAGCCCACTACTTGTAAGCTTAATGATTGCCAGACACGTTGGTTAGCCTCTCTGAGCTTCAGATACCTCACCTATGAAATGGAAGTAATAGTCCCTTCACTTTCAGGGTAATTCTGAGGAGTAAATTAAATCACAGTGTCATTGGTTAAGGGTGTAGGTCGACATGAAATCCAGGGTCCGCTAGTTAATACTGTGTGGTCTTGGGCAAGATATTCAGCCTGTTGTGCCTCAGAATCCCATCTATAAACTGAGGATTATGGTGATACCTATTTCACAAGGACTGCTGATTATAAAAGATAATCTGTAGTGGTTACCAGAGGGGTGGAGGTGTGGGCGGGCAAAATGGGTGAAGGTGGTTAAAGGCACAAACTACCAGTTATGAAATAAATAAGTCCTGGGGATATTGTGTAGCATGGTGACTGCAATTAACAATGAAAAAAAAGTGGAAAAGTTAGTTGCTGTCATGTCTGACTCATTGTGACCAAATGGACTGTAGCCTGCCAGGCTCTCTGTCCATAGAATTCTCCAGGCAAGAATGTGGGAGTGGGTGAGCATTCCCTTCTCCAGGGTGTCTTCCCAACCCAGGGATTGAACCTGGATCTGCCACATTGCAGGCATATTCTTTACCATCTGAGCCACCAGGGAAGCCCATAGTTAAGAATACTGTATTGTATATTTGAAAGTTGCTAAGAGAGTAGATTTTAAAAGTTCTTATCATAAGAAAAAGAAATTTGTAACTATGTGTGATAAAGGATGTTATAGCTGGGCTTAACTGTGATGATCAATTCGCAATATATACTAATATCAAATTATTATATTGTACACCTGAAACTAATATTAATAAAATGTTATATGTCAATTATATCTCCATTTTTTTAAAAAAGAGAGAATCTATGAAGGTACTTGGCACAATTCAGGGCCCAAAGTTTGTGCTCAGTTAATGTTAGGTATTATAATTTACATAAGATATTTAACACCATTTCTGGGTTTTAGTAGAAACTTAATACATCATCCCCTCACCCTATCTTTTCCTGAGATCTTATGAGATTGTGTGAATGACTGTTAAAGCTTACATCCCCACCCATGTCATCTGTACTTGCACTGTAATCTAAACTCAGGGTCTTTGTATGGTCTCGAGAACAGATCATTCCACTAACTAAAGATATCAAAGACTCTGACTTCTAAAATGTCTCCTGAAGAACAATTTAAAATACTTACTGTTTTTTTGATATTTACTTCCAAGAAGAAAATTTTTCTTAATTTATTCCTCAAATGTGCATTTCTTTTCAACTTAGAGCTAATTGTGATCTGTGTTTATATTCCATGAACAACTAATAATAGTTATCAGGAAGCTCAAGAAGTAGGGGCTATGAAGGCAGGATTCCTCCATGGTATATTGGAATGTTATTATTTTAAATATTATTATTACCATTACCAGGTAGAGGAAGAAGGGGCTTCCCTGGTAGCTTAGACTGTAAAGAATCCACCTGGAATGTGGAAAACCTGAGTTCAATCTCTGGGTTGGGAAGATCCCCTGGAGGAGGGCATGGCAACCCACTCCAGTATTCTTGCCTGAGGAACCCCTATGGACAGAGGAGCCTGGTGGGCTACAGTCCACGGGGTTGCAAAGAGCTGGACACAGTTGAGCGACTGAGCACAGCACAGAGGAAGAAGTGTTGGCTGGAAAGTAGGTCTTTGTGATTACTTTTATTAGGGGCCCTGAATGTATTTCATAAGTCATGAAGCACACATGATTTAGATAAACAAAAGAATGAGGTATAAACAGAGGTAAACATGAGGAACTTTACATTTAGAACCAAAAAAGGAAAACTTATGAAATTCTGTATATCAATAACAACTATTTAAACTATAGGATCGTGTAGAAGTCTAACTTTTTATGCTTAAGAAATACTTTATTAGCTGGCATAGCTCTGATAAAATCAGGAATCTGAGAAATATCTGACAGGATTTGATATTTATAAATTAAATTTCTCTTCATTCAGTTGTTTCTGAGTAGTAAGGTCTATGATTTCCAAGTGCCAAATGGTAATTCAGTATAAAAATATACATACCATGGAAACGTTCTTTTTTTTTTTTAATTTAAGAAACTGGCTGTACCTGATAACATCAAGGAAAAGATAATCTGATTTGGGGGCTTTTGGCTGTTATTGGCCCGATGTCCCACAGGATGGTCTGTAATTTTTTTCCTTTTTCTTTTCTAACTCAGACTAGCCTCTTTTAGCAATTTTGCCTTGTGTTTGGGTCCTGTGGGAATTTACGAGCTTGTTTTATGGCTTTTGGCCAATCCTGGTGGGAAATCTACAGAAGAATTCAATTCTGCTTTTTCCCAGAATACTTGTTGACAAACTCAGTGGCACCGAAGTGTTACATGAGTCTTTATGTCCCTCAGAGTCCAGTGATAAGGGCACTTGAGACCAGCAAGGGTCAGTGCTTCTGGGAATATGATGTTGGTTCTCAGAATTTACATATTTTTCTCATGAACTTTTAACAATTTTTATAACAAACTCAACAACTCTGATTGTAAGAGGGAATGAGAACACAGCCCACTGCTTCCCTCTGGAAGCATTTTAAGCATTTAGCTTTTTAGAAAACAATCACTTCTTTTTGATGACCATGACTTCAAATACCCTTCCTGCTTGGCCAGTGGTGACTCATAAAATAGCAATAGATTTCAGGAATTCACCCGGGTGCTTGCAGGTTCTTGAATTTATAACTGGATTGAATGATACACAGCAAGGGACTTTTGTTTGGAAGATTAAATCCAAACTCAGACACTAACAGCCGCGTGTCTTCTTGTGTTCTCAAGAGACTTCTGTGAAAGTGCTGCAGTCAGAGTGTATGATATGCCTGTCAGTGGAAAACGGCCTTCAAAGATTTTTCAAGCTAGTAACTAAACAAAGCAGTGGTCCTGCATAAGTTAGTCCATTCCCTTTAAACACAGATCATTCGCTCTTGATATCTCAGATGTGACTCTTGCTGCCAGGCTAGAATTCAGCTGGGTGGTAATATTCAGCAGCCCTATGAAACCCACGTTCTGAAAGGACTCAGCACTATCTAGAAGAGTTAAAGAACGCTGGCGTAGTCTCAAGAACTATTGTAACTCAGATCAATTTTCCTATAGTTCAGATGAGTTGCTTCTTGTGAAGATTAAATGAGATACATGTTATCATTAAAATCATACTAGAAATATTTTGAAGTACAAGGTTTTACATGCTTCAAAATGACAGCCCCAATGTGTCTTATAAAACATATTCCTAAAAATGTATGCTTTATACTATCAATGAATATGCAAAATGCAGAAACAGTGTGATTTTTTTTCTGTCAAAAAAGAATGTGTTTATTATTGAAATATTAGAAATAAAACTGTAACTGTTCTAAGATCAAAGTGGCAATGGTCAGATCCCCAACCTTAAGAGTTCTGTGATTCAATCTGCCCTCCTGTAGGACTGAGAGGAATATGTGTACTTAAATTTACAAAGCACCTTTCTTCTTAGAATATCTGGTCTTGTGTGCTGTACTCAGTACGGTACAACATTCCAGGAAGAAAGGTTTGAGACATTATTAAGGGGACACTGGTGGAAAGAAATTTGCATAAGGTCTTGTAGGAAGTCAGTGACTGTCGTTATATTTTATTTTATATTCCAGTGCCTGTAAACCATATAATGTATATAAGGCGCCTAACATAACACAAGCACTCAGTAAATGAACGTTGCCATTGTGTCGGTGATGAAAACTTGACTTCATAGGTGTTCTGCACAGAAAGTAAGCTAACAAAGGACAAGGATAAAGGCAAGATCCTAAAAACCAAACAAAAACTGCCTCCTCATACCCTCAAACCAGTCAACTAACCAACTGAAACATCTGCTACCAAAAACAGGCAACAACACCCAGAGTTCAAAGGGTGTCCAGTGGGAAGGAAACTGATGTCATGAGTCCTAAGTCTCCCACCTGCCACACTGACATCATTTCCAGAACTCCAACCTGAGAGGTGACACACCCAGCTTATTCTGCATCCAAGTTCCCAGGGGCTCCCTGGCTGGGGAAAAAAGACAAAGAAATCTCTTTTCCTCCCGGGAGTTGGCTTAGTCCTTCTCCCTTCCATGCCCTCATCTCTCAGGATCAAGTTAGACTCTGCTGTGGATACAATTCTGGAAGATTCCCTGCCTTTTCCATAATTTGGGACTGTATGGTTCCAGATGAGAGCTATGTTACCAGCTCCCAGTCGAAGTTGTGGATGCTTTGACTGCATACCCGCCATGCTTCTTAGAAGCTTTTTGGGAACCCCATGACAGTCCCAGCCATGTTAGTTGTGTCTTCAGTCATCAACTCCAAATAGTAGCTCTGCTCAGATGGCCACGTGTCCTACAGGAAACAGACCCCAAACACTCCTCATTCCTACATACCACAAACCACTGGACAACTGGGAATACTTGTGGGTCATTACCATTCTAGGATACTTTTGAACCAGAGGACTCAAATTGACTACCTTGTGTTCCACTGTCTTCTCCCTAATTCGTGCCGTTCTTTAAATGCTGTGTTAAGAATGCAAAGTTATAAAAATGATCTCCTTTCCTGCTTCACTTTAAGATGCCTTTTTTGGTTGTTCTATTAGAAAAGAATGCAAAATGCAAAGCATTCAACAGACTTCCTTTGCAGGGAACAAGTAACAAACAATAGTATTATATAATGGATAGACTGCTTTTTCCTTTATCCTGTATGAATCTTCCTAATTGATTTCCCAAAAAGGCAAAAAAAGAGACCAAGCTACATCCTGTGGTTCTGACCTCTAGGTAAATTGCCATCAAAGCCAATAGAAGATTTTCCAGAGAAAAAGAATAAGGCCCATTGTTCTGTAACTAACTTAATTCTCCTCTGTGTTATATCATAGAAATACCTATGGCTTGCAGTTTTGCAATGTACAGAGAAGTGGAAATGTTCACAAAAAAGAAACTCAGATATTTGGAGAGTGATATAAGTGAAATATCAGAAAAAATGACTTAGAACAGTTCATACAGGGATTTTTTTTAAAATACATTGAACAGATAAAGAAGATAGTAATACTTTAATAGGATAGTGAAAATATAGCAGATTGACAGTGACAGCAGAAAAAGAACAGGAATACAGATATTTTCAGAGGATTAACATGGTACCATGTACCCTCACACCAGGCAAGCTTTTATGAGAAGTCTCTAGACATATCTCTTCTATTGAGAAGATGGTTTTCCTTGGAGTTGTCAAAAATGCTTTGTGGTTCTCTACATTAATTCATGTTGAATAGTTTCCATGATTGGTCAGACTTGGACTTAAAATAGATATGAGAAAGGTCTTCAGGTTTACTGTCAGTAACATTATTGACTTCAGAGCCAGCTGGATGATGACATGGTGTGTGACCAATCCAAATTTACAAGGTAACCTTGCTTTAATCCTCCTGGTCCATCAAATATAAATAATAAAATGAAGGTGCAAGAATAGAATTGCAAGGAACAGTGGGAGAAGCAGTGGTCAGAAAGAAAAAATAAACAGAAGAAAAAAATCCGTGAGGTCACTCAGAAATGATGCTAATAACTGTGTGTTCTCACCCTACGGCCTCCACGTACATGGGGTTCCTTGTGCTTCACAGTCAGCCCCCAGAGTCAGTAACCCTTCAGTAACCCAGAGTCAGTAATCTCCCAATCACATGATTTCCAAAAGGAAAACAATGGTCACACATGTGCCTTTATCTGAAGCCTACTCACCTTTTTTTCGTTCCTCCTTTATAATGTATTCTACCGCTTGCCTCAGCTGAGGAAAACAAACTTATGCTTTCATGGGCAATTGGAGATGTACTCACTGAGTTTCTTAAGTAATTGGGGAGGGAGGATGGGAATCAACCTCTAAGAATAATTATCCCTCTTGCCCATCCAGTTCACTTTAAAGAAATCTTTGAAATAAGCTAATATATATATAACATCTGGCAAGGAGCCTGGTAGATAACAAGTACTCTGTAATTATTAATCCCCTCTTTCTTATCCACCTTACTAAACTATGTACATTCCAACAATCCCCAAGTTCTCTGTGACATCAAACAGGTGGCTGAGGTTGACAGACCAGAGCTGATCCCTGTCCTCAATAAATTTCTTATCCCTTAATACTAGTAATAGAGATAAAGCACTACTTAGAAAGGAAACGTCAGTCAATACATGTTATATTTTCACTACAATCGAACCTTTTCACTGGAGGAACACAGCTGTTCTGTCACATAAAGACTGTGTCCTAATGTTGATAACACTGATCACTGTCTTGTGGCTAAATGCATAAACCCTAAGTATCCTGCTTACTTAATACAATGGCCCATGTTTATTTGGGGGTGCTCCCAGATTTTTTTTAAGTGTGCAACGAAGATAAATATGTTTTAAGTCAATCTGAGTTAGATTTCTGACTCATTAAAAATATTCTGCTTGGACCCAGATTGGGAGGTGACATCTGAAATTAAGTAAGTTGAGGACTTGCTAGGCATTCTCTGGGACTCAAGTTAACACCGCAAACAATTCGTTTCAAGCAAAGTGGACACTCAGCTTCGACTAAAAGATTACTCTTCCACCACAGATGGTTTCCACACCTGAACTGTGACACCGCTCTTCTTTGCTGAGAACTTTGGCCTTGGTGCCACAAAGTAAGATGTTGAGGCTGATTCCTGCTTTGGAGAGGTGGGGATGGCCACGGGCACTGGGGAAGCGCTGACTGGTGAGGTGACCTCAGCAAAGAAGGAGGGCGGAGAGGTATAGGCTGGCACAGAGTACACAGAGGAGGCCTGAACATTAGTGGGCGAGCCAGCGTTCACTGGCCGAGGAGGAAGAGCTTGCTTCGCAGCTGGCACTGAACTGGCCTTGACCGATGGCTTTGCAGGGAGGCCGTCCTTCGCATCCGGAGGTTGGAAAGTAAACAAGGACGCATTAAGCTGATAGGGTTGGTGCTTCATGACATCCAAAGCATTGAGGGGTTTCTTGCCCTTTTTCTTGCCTGTCTTGGAGGCCTGTAGGCCTGATGGCTGAGACTTGACAGCAGCCGGTGGGTAGGAGGGGGAGTGGATAGGATTGTAGGCCACAGGCGGAGGCGCTCGGACATTGGAGGAGTACTTCCAACCGGCCGGGAGAGACGGGGTGGGAGAATGAGCCCGGGCAGCGTGGGCCTGCACGGTGTCCGAATCTACCACGTACTTCTCCATCCTTGACTGCCTCTTAGCAAAGAGCTGGGCTCCTTTCCCACTCATTCCTGGAAGCTCATTGGATGGTCCCACCGCACCAGCATGAGCAGTGTTCACTGTCGGTGTGGGAGCTGCTGGCTTGGGAGTATAGTTCCGGCTGGCTACCGCTGCCTGTGGGCCTTTGAAAGGACCAGCCAGGTTGAGAGCACTTGCAGGCCGGGCGGGAGCATAAGAAGGCTGCGCGATTTTGATGGAGGAGACCACGGTGCCATGTGACGGGTTGGATGTGGGGAAGGCAGGAGGTTGCGCTGGAGCCACTCCTGGCGACCAGACTGGAGAAACCGGAGTGACTGGTTGGGAGGATGAGGACTTGACAGCAGGCTTTGGAGCGACAGGAGGCGGGGTCTTCTGTTTTGCAGAGGAGCCTTGCATGAAGTTACAAGCCTCTGCTCCTAAACTGAGGTAGTCTTCTTCAGGTCCGGAATCTGCTCCCGCTCCAGGGCCCTTTTTGCCCTCAGAATTTTGAAGAAGTGACAAGAGTTCAGGATTGGGGCTGACTTTGGGCTCTTTAAAAGTGAACATGGGTTTTGTCGTGCTTCTCCTTTTGGCCTCTTGCAATATCCCCGTTCTTTTTGCTGGCACCGCAATCCTTTCATCCCTGGAAGCTATTCGTTCAGATGAATCGTAAAAGGCCGGCTGGGACCATGGGGCAGGCTGGGGCCACGGAGGGGGCGGTGCTGGGCCAGCTGTTGGACTCGACACTGCTCTGGAGAAGGTTTCAGGTGGGGGTGTGACTGCAGAGTAAGGTGGAGGCGCAGGAAAGTCAGCGATAGGACTTGTCACGTTTCGGCTTGGAGAGAAGGGGGTTGCCGGCTGGTTCCCAGACCCCGGGAAGGGCTTGGCTGTTCTATTCACAGGGATCATCCTCTGAGCTTCTGCTGTCTCAGACACCCCAGTGAAGCCATTCTGTTGGGGCACATGGCCAAGACCATGGCTCACCTCAATGTAGCTTTTGCTCACAGAGCTCTGCACTCTCACTGACTCCTCTTCCTTCCTTTGGTAAGACGTCACGGTTCTCAGGCCATCTGTCTGGGCAGCATCTGGTTCTCTGCTTGGCACTCCAACCGCTCTCTCCTCCTCTTTTTGGGCTGTGATCTGATCCATTCTCTCCCTCCTCTTGGCAAACATGAGGGCCCCCTTGCCTGTGGTGTCTGGCAACATCTCCATCTTGTCCCCTCTGCTCAGTTTCTTTTCAATGTCCACTAGACCAGAATCCCAGTCAAAGTTTGCAACTTGTGTGTTGTCCTCAGTGTCAGACAACAGCTCTTCATCCACCTCCGATTCGCTTGCACCCAGAAATGCTACTTCACATGGATCCTCTTTGTCACCCTCTTCCTCCTCCTCCTCTGCCTCTCGCTCAAGTTCCCCAGTCCCGTAGCTGACTAGTGTGTATTTCCTGGCCCTCCGACGACGCTTCTTAAACATCAACACCCCCTTGGAGTTGGGGTTGGGGGCATCTGTCAGAAGGAGGGCAATGCTTTTGCATTTAGATTTTGCTTCTTTCACCTGCTTTTCTGATAAGCTTTCACTCCTCCTGAGCCCTAGGGAAAATACAAAGATTACATTGAGTTGATAAGTTCAAGGAAGACTGCATAGCAACCCAGAAATCAACTCTCCTGGGGGAAAATAAATACAGAAAAAACATGTTTACAATTGGGTACTAAATTGTGATGCAGTCCAACTCATTTCTCTTTCTTCTTTCAAAATGTTTACTTCTATATTGATATATATGATGATATAGATATAACTTGCATATATATCACTTCATTTTTTTCTACAAATACATTTTTATATTGATTAGAATATGTCTCATAATTTGTTTCTGTATAGCTCCTTAAACTTTAACAATAAACACTGGAAAATAAATGTCAGTTAATTGGATGTAATTAAAATTACAATGGAAATAATTTAAGGACATAATATTTTCCAAAAACAACTTAGGACATACCTTGCATTTTCACATTTTAAAAATAAAATGTTGATATAAAACATTTCCAAGCATTTTAGAAAGGAAGGAGGGAGAAATAAGAAAATATTGTTTACTTAAATCTTTTCATGTAATGAGTTTAAATATTTAGGTTTTCTTTTTTCTTTTAGTTTCCCATTCCCCCAAAGTCTTTGCATTCACAGCTACTAAATCAAAATAAATTTTAAAATGTAATGAATAATAATTGAAGGTACTGAATCAATGACTAACAATAATTCAGAGTATAAAGTTATTGTGACTATATTTAAGAAACTTTAGCTACAAAGTGGTCTAGATAAAGTTGTTCATAAATGCATTGCTCTCTTGGAAATACTACTTTAGTTGCAGCAAGAATAAGTGTAAATCTTGGGGAAATTTTAAATTATATTACTAGTAACATTTACAGCTGTGGGTAGACAGAAATTAAGTCATGTAAAATGAGAACCTGACAGTTTTAGAATAACAAAAAATTATATTTTAATTTTTAAATTATTATTGTTATAAAAATAAATTTGTGGCAAGTTAACTTATAGCACTGTCAAAGATAAAAATAAGCATAATTCACAAATAATTTTTGAATTCCTCAAAAGAGTTAAATAAAAATTTCAGACATTAAAAAAATTTTTTTTTTTGATTGAAAATTACCTCTGTTTGTGACTGGGGAAAAAAATCACACTTAATGGTTAATTTTTTAAAAAATAAAATAGAATCAAAATAGTTTTATAACAAAATTACAGATATTCACTGGTAATCAAATTTTACTTAGAGAAATTTTACTTAGAGAAATTCACTGGTAATCAAATTTTACTTAAAGAAATCAAATTTTACTTAGAGTAAAAAGCATGGTCATTCCTAAATGTAATTCCTTTTTTGACTAGTGTTATACAACTTACTATTAAATTGACAGTCACAGTTGCACAGTTGTTGCTCACTTCACTGCCAACATGTAAAGTATGTGAGTGCTGCCTTAATACACTTGTTTAATATGCTATAAATGTGAAGATGCATACAGATGCTTAAAGTATAAGGAATGATTAACAGCACTTGTCAATTCAGCTACACATGGTTATGCTAAAAATATGCTTTAAAAGGAATAACAGTAGTTAGGAGAATTAATATACTACTTTGAATAACCAAGATCATTACTGTTGTGTATCACGCATACATTCAAGTGTCTTTGACAGTCAACCTTTACCTCCTCAAATGCCTAAATGAAATTCCAAATTTGTTTTTAAGAAGTTCATGAAAGAAAATTACAGAAATCATAAAACCCAACTGCCATTTCTATCTTCATTTGTCTTTCTGTGATCACTCTCCTGGGTAAAACAAAACACCATAAAAGGCCTTGATTTTAAAATATATCTTGAGTTGGGAGACATTTAAATGACTTCACATGGCCTTGGGGATTGACTTCTGTGTCTAGAAGGTAGATGAGATGCTTTGCAGTCTAGTGAAGACTTAACAAAACGGAGAGGATCATGTAACTGCTCAGTATTCCACATGTCCTTGTCCATCAAACTCACTTCTGCAAGCATCATCATGCTGCACAATGATTTTTTTTCAAAACGAGGATCTGCTTTTAATATCAGTGGTTGAGCCTGTATTTTAAATACACCTCTCCGCAGCAAACTCAACAGTTTTTGACATTTAAACTCAGCGTCCACATGACTGCAAAGACTCTCAAATGCTATTTTAACATAGAATATGAGACAAATAAAAAAAGGCACATTAACTTTAATATTTTCTTTAACAGTCCCCGTGTCTTTGGGAAGAAAAGAAAGTGCATTAAAAACATTCAAATCTACTACAAAGTTAAAACTTGTTACTTCCAGTTCAGAAATTGGTGTTTTCTACAATTTCATGTTTGTTATTTTGTGCATTAGTTAAAAAAAAAAAAAAAAGCCAATGAAAGACATAAGAAAAACCTTAAAAAGAAAAAATCCAGGCAGGCGAACCAGCAGCAAAATACCCTAAGCTCCCAAGCCCCTTCCAGCTGCCCAGCAGTGGCTCCCAGGGCAGGACTTACGTGCGTGGCGCGCTCTGTGCTTGTGAGGTCTGCTGTGATCCCTTTCTGAGCGTGGATCTTCTCCCTGCTCTGCGCCTTCTGATGAGACTGCAAAGGATACCAGAGAAGGAGGTGCTTCTGACTGCCCTCCTTCCACTGGAGAATCCACACACCCCTTTGCTGCCTGAAGCCTGCACCCTTCCGTCTTCTGCCTGTCAGAACAGTCGAAGATCACTTCCACGCGGGGCAGCCCCGTGTCTGCAGCTTCATTTCCCTGGATCACTCTCAGCTCCTGGCCACTGGAGATCTGGATTGTCTTGCTGGACCTCAGAGGAGGGTCCTCTTTCTCACTAGTGGGGGCAGAATTTATGTGGACAATCCCGTCGTGTAGTAAATTAGGCTCTGGGTCAGGAGACATAGATTTTTCTGCTCCCAGGAGAGTCACTACAGCAGCACTCTTGCCCTTGTGTCTCTCTTGTGACAGGGACAGTTGCAGCTCAACCACAGTGCCTGGCCGCCCTGCTTCTGCCTTCTCACTTAAGATAATCTCCTCTGGTAAGCGTCCACTTTCAGAGTCAGACGTGTGAGGGGCCAGGCCTGTTTCTTCTTTTATGCTCCCAGAAAAACCAGCACCACTCGCTTGCTCCTCAGCTAGGGGAGCTCCACTCTTGATAGGGACAATGTAGAACTCTCTGTATTGGCTCTTTGTGGCTGGTCGAATCTGTAGGGTGGTACTTTCCACGTACCCTTCATGGGTGACATTCTCCTGGTTTTTGTTTTCAGTTTCAGAGATCGAAGTTTCACTTATTCCACTGGAAGGTCTGCACACAGGAAAATTAGTCCAGACAGTTAAATCAGAGTGTATTACACCTGCCAAAGAACTTCCTGACACTTGTATGATGTCTAATACACAATACAGTAAAAATATTTCCTCCTAAATGTCAACTGCAACATATTTGAACACAGAACTTGGCAACATGTTTATATTATTATTTAAAGATCTTCCAAATAAACTTGTCTGTAAAGCAAAGCAAAAATGCTCACAAAAGTTTATAAAACCAGAATCCATCCTAAATTCACTTTTTTTTCTTTTTTTTTAAGTATAGGTTATAGCTATATGGATGCCCTTCACCTATAATTATTGGAGTGTTTTCAAATAATCATGCTTGTTATAATATGACAAAGCATTGCAACGTCTCATTGACTGAGTTAGGTCTGCACATTATAAAGTTTTATAAACATATTCAGCAGCTTCAGAGCAATATTAGTATACAGATAACTCAAGTAATCCTTTTAGAGGCTGTGCTTTCTTGAAAGGAATGAAATAGAAGCTGTTTTTTAAGCTCCAATGAGCATGTGTTTTGTAATAAGTGGACCCCAGCCCAGTACTCTTGTGCAAAGAGAAATCCTTTCCATGCTGCAATGAATCATTGAGTCATGGAGTATTTATAATCTGAAATGTCTCCCCTTCTCTATTTGAACTTGTCACTTGGAGCATTTTCCTTATAGGATCTCTGAAGTCAAACTGTTCCTTAATCGCTCAGGTAAGGAGCCCTCAGCTGTTCACCACAGTCTTTTTATTTTGACCTTAGCCGTTCCCAGCTGGTTTTGCAAATTTGTGTTTGCAAGAAGCAAAGTCAGTTAAGGGTTAAATGACTTCTTGCATGAAACTCTAATTTAAACTCTAACTGCTTTTAGAAGAGAAGCATCATTCACAGAACAGCTGTAGGAGATGCTTTCATTTCTTACATTTGTAAATTTTTTAAAGAAGCAGTAGCATCTATCTCAGTCCCATTCTTTTTCCCTCAAAAGTACCCCAACTAATAATGCAGGATCATCTATTGAAGGGAGTGGGCCCATACTTCTATTCTATTCAAAGGAATTCACCTTAGAATTTGTGTAGTAATAAAATTCAAGACCAATATTCAAAATAATTACTCTTGACTTTGCTTTTCACTGAATTTAGCAAAACAAAAATAAACAAAGCACAAGCTAACAATCAAATGAAATGCAACTTTCTCTGTGCAAATAATCTGTAGAGCTTCCTGGTAATAGCAAAAAAAACCCAAAAACCAACAACCCATTATAATATAGTATTTTTAAAACATGATGAAAGCAAATTAAATATTTCATATATAGGAAGTGATGAATACACTCTATGCAACTGAAATTTGAGAGTTTCAAAAGGGAAGAGTTTTAATTTAGGAAGGTCTTGAGATGGAAGTAGATTAAATCACTTTGAATTATATTAGCAATAAATTATGAAGCTGAGAAGAGAGTAGTGTGAATTCATTCCAGCCTTACAGACTGTAATACAGGCAAATGGCTCAGATAAATATTAACATTTATTGGTAGCCAAAATAAAATGGACAGATATACATGAATAAAAGTCATAAAAGAACTAGAGGTTAAATAAAGCTTTATACCTTAAAATGCTCATTTCCATTCAGTGCACATAGGTACTTAATTCCAAAATTTATGTGTGTGTGTGTGTGTGTGTATAACATTTAAATAAAATTTACAATAATAGAGACAATGTTGATAGTCTGACCCAGCTATCTCTGGGTAATAGCCCAGGAAAAGTAAATCACTTATCCTCTAGGGACAGATGACAGTTACATGAGCAAGAGAAATATTTAATTCCAGGAAACAATGTTCAGATATCCAGATTTGTAGGGGTGGTGGTGATGATGATGATAATTACTTTTGGGATGATTTTAATTTGAGATTTCATTTAAAATCTCTGCAATTATTTATTTATTTTGTAAAAATAAAAATATTTAAGATAAAATAATAATAATAATCAAGATTCCAGTTATTAAAAGTAGCAGAGAACTAGTCCATTTACTTTTAAAAGTAAATCTGTACCCAAGACTCAGCTTTAAACCACCAAGGACTTTCCCAATGACAGTCATCAAAACAAGAACTCGTAGGGGATGTTCTAGTCTACAAGTGTGTTCTGAAGAGACTGGCCTCATTAAGTCAGCAAAGGCACTAAAGGGGAATAAATTAGAAAAGGTTTTTCTCCTATTTTGGATGTGATTAAGCCTTTACAAAGACGGAACTTCAAATACCCCAGAGATTTAAATGTAATAATGGCCAACACTGTGACTACACTTGGCAAGGTTTCTATTAGATCCCTTGAAAAAGCAAATGGCAGCGTTATAAATAAGTAGGATCTCAGTCACTTACACACTGGACTTGAGGGTAAACGTTTAGATGGGAGGTTGTAAGAGAATTGTGAGATTTCTTTATTGTCACAAAAGTTTGGCCAAAGTAAGTTTGTGTTTGTATAGAAATGGAATCATATTGAATGATTACCAGAGGGGTAACGCTGTATGTGGCTTCCTAGATGACTCAGTGGTAAAGAAAGTGAAAGTGTTAGTCTCTCTGTGTGTCAACTCTGTGTGACCCTATGGACTGTAGCCCGCCAGGCTCCTCTGTCCTTGGAATTTCCCAGGTAAGAATCCTACAGTAGGCTGACATTCCCTTCTCCAGGGGATCTTTCTGACCTGGGGATAGAACCCAGATCTCCTGCATTGCAGGTGAATTATTTACCATCTGAGCCACCAGGGAAGCCCCTCAGTGGTAAAGAATACGCCTGCAATGTGGGAGACATGAGTTTTATCCCTGGGTCAGGAAGATCCCCTGGAGAAGGAAATGGCAACCCAGTTCAGGATTCTTGCCTGGAAAATCCCATGGACAGAGGAGCCTGACTCTATAAGGTCACAAGAGTCAGACATGACTTAGCAACCACCACCAACAATGCTGTTATGTAGTCTTTCTGCAGAGTTAAGGCAAAACTCCTAGAAGGTTTTGAAGTTCTGTGTGAAAAGTCCTCTCTTGTCTTTCTGAAGGCCTTATCTAGAAAGCCAGAGATTTCCTTTGTGGATTCATTGTATTGCCACGGTCAGGGCCTCACAAGGTTAATATGGACTAAACTGTGATTGGTACATGGTGAAAATGTTGATGCTGTAGTTTCTTTGTGATGACCCTCATTGTTTTGTTTTTATGTTTAAGGTTGACTTCTGCATGTTTAAGCAATTAGATGAGGAGGGTAGCATTTGGAGAGATCAAATTGACAAGCTATTTGCATTGAGAGTGCAAAAACTTTAACCATTAGCTTTTGCCCATATCTAAATATTGTTGTTGTTTTTTTGAAATAGAAATCAGGCTGCTTTTAAGGGTTTCTTGATTCTTTTCCTCCTCTTAGGCATCCTCTTTCTAGTCAAACAAATATTACACAGTGTACCATTTTAACATGTAAACATTTTAAATTAATCTATAAATCTAGGAATTATAATTTAGTGATCATAATTAATCTTGACCTAGAAGTATTATATTATGCCAATATACTGAGCTTCCTAAGGAAGTAGTCTAAAATACCTAAGATTTTAAACAAAGTTCTTGAAACAAACTTTTCAAGTTAATTCTCAATTAACCAGAAAATTCAGCTGATTAGAATTACCATTTTCCAAACACTATGGTTTTTCTGTTTACACTGACATAGACAGCACCCTCATTTCCCCATAGAGAACAGTTTATATGACCGTAGGAGCTGTAATTGTTGCCATGTAGCTTCAGGAGAAAATAAATATTCCAACAAATCTTTTTACCTTTTGACGAGCATTTGGAGAGAGTCTGTTATGCTCTCCATGAGCTTGATGACTTCTGGGTAGGTGAGGTCTGCACAAGGGTTGCCATTGATAGAAACCACTTCATCCCCCTCACAGAGCCCAGACCCGGATGCTTTGCTCTGGCTTCTGATCTGAGTGGAGTAAAAAAGAATGCAATAATTAGAATTATATAACTTGTTAAAAAAAAACGCGCCACTGTCTTGGAGAAAATTTTACTTAGGAGTAGTAAATAGATCTGCAAACTAAAATCAGCCCTTAGTGTTAATTCACCTGTTAACCTATAAGACAATCTTAAACACTTCTCACCCTTTTTACAATTTATTGGATACCATACTGTCAAACATTCAATTCATAGCTTTCTAGGTAAATAGACAAAAAAGAAAGTAAATCTATGGTGAAGGAATGAGAATAATGAAATAAAGAATAATGAAGAATGGCGAAGACAGATGTTTAACTTAGTTATACATTAAAAACAAATATTTCATACTGTGAAGCTTGATCTAATCAGAACATGGCTTCTCTCATTAAAATAAATTTTAAGAGCCTTCTCATTGACAGTGTGGGTGGAACACCAACTATAAGAAGGAGATGTATTGCAGGACAATGAGTTTAAGGAGAGAGCTATACAGCTCAATAAACTGATGAAAGCCCTTCCAGTAAAATGGGGGAAATTAGGCAGCAGGATGTTAAGAATTATGTCAAAGGGAAAAATCCTTCATTGAAATCAGTTATTCAAGACTTGATAATAAGCAAACTTTAGCAAAAAAGGAAGAAAAAAAAGATTATTCTGCAAAAAATAAAAACAGCCCTTCTTAAGGACTGCATCATATTCTAGCACAGATTCAGTGGAACAAGAACTGACTAAAAACCTAGAAGAGAACTTTCAGATGCTGGAAGAAGAGAAATTCAGAGCAGTAGAATAGCAGCAGAGAGCTCCCACCAGTCCTAAGTGAGGAATAGCATTCAGTTCTTCCTGAAGGTTAACATTCTGTGTAGTTATGATTATGGTAAAATGTTGTGCTAGTCATTCTCCCTCAGCCCATTCTCTACCCTCTCTGGCTCTGCTTTCTGGCCTCTAGAGACTGCAGTGGCCAAGTTCCCTTGCATGCTGACTCCTGGTTGGCTTTGGTCAACAGGAAGCTCCAACAAGAGATAAAGAGCAAGGGAAATGAGAGGGCAGGGAAATGCTGTCCCTGCTGGACCTGCTGGGCCACGGTTTGGCAATGGCTTTGCTCCTCGGTGTAGACAGTCAGAGCTCCTGTCTGTCTGTCGCTCTACCATGCCTTAACTCTTGTGTTCCAATAACACACACCACCTCCTTGCATCTTCAGACCCAAGGGTAATAATAGCTCCTGCTCTTCATCTCTGGGTGCTTCATTTCCATTCATTGGTTTCCACGAGCCTGTACTATATTATCTTTAATTACTCCTTTGAATATGCCACCTATTTTCTGCTGGGACCCTAAATGATACTAATATGTTTAGATTTCATTTTACAATATGAATTTAATGGTTTTTAAAGAATCATGTATCATGATCACACAATCTCAAAGTTAAGAATACTTTAAGATCATCTTCTATATATTTTCCACCAAAGGGATCCCTATTTGACTATTAAACTCAAGATTATGAGTCCAAAGAGCTCAGAACCAGGTGAGCAGCATTTCTTAGAGTGTTTTCATAGCCAGGCTCACTTTTGATTGGGCACGAAATGTATTTCAGTTTATCTCTAACAGTTGCCCACTAATTCTTGCTAAGGTCTTAAATGATAATTAATTTGCTGACTGATATAGCTCTAAAGTTTATATCTCCATGTGCATTTACATTTTACATGATACTCCTGGAGGCAGAAGCATATCTTTAAGTGCCAGAACAATGATGCTAATGAAATTTGAAGTGTTTCAGTTAGTTTTCTTCTGGGAGGGTCTATTCTTTTATTGTCATAAATTATAAGAAGGCCTTCCCCTTTTCTGAAAAAAATCAATCTCATTCCTTCTTTTTTGAAAGCACACAACAATTTATTGCAAAATTAAATGAATTCAATATTTCCAAGGCTTTAAGGATGCAGCCAAAACAATGAGAAAAAGAATAGTTACCCAGTTTTGAAAAATATCTGTTTATTGACTGCCAGTTATATTCATTTTGCTGTCTTGTGTGAAATTATTATAATGGAGAATCATGAAAGAATTGTTAATAAGTCAAGGATAAAACAATACTCAACAATGAACATATAAGTTAGGGATATTTCATTCATTTAAATTTAATTTTTTAAAGATAATAAAATAGATTAAAAATAGATAACAAAAAAGATAATAAAACATGTTTCTGAAGCATAAAATCATTCATTCAGTGCAGTCAGATGTACTAATATATGAACAGAAAATTCATCCCTTTGAAGACCAAAGAGGTTTTACGTTGATAAAACAGATGTGTCATTATATCCTGTATCCCCTTCCCAGAGGTTAATCTTGAAGCTGATGTTCCATTTATCAGCAATAAGTTATATGAGTTTTAAGCAGCTTCATGGGTTTGCAGAGTAAGATGAAAAATTGGTTCTTGGAAGGTAAACAAATCCTCAAGTTAACAGAGCTGTCTATCATCCAAACATGTGTTGCTTGATGGGAAAAGTGCAATTCATCATTGTGCTTGTCAAGTGGAGCTTTTAGTGGAATCCAAATAAGCAAAAGCACTGAGGTAGGAGCCATTAGCATTCCTTCAGAGCATACATTCTGAGGTCAACATTTGGAATCAACTGCTATGATTGTGCTTAGTTGACCTTTTACAATTGTCTGAACAGCAGGAAATATTTTTCCCTCATGAACCATGTTAAATATGGTGATACTTTCCTCGCCACAAGGGCTTTTCTAAAGGACTACTCTTTCTCTATTTTTTAAAGGACTAAACAAAGGTTATCTGCCAGAGTCAATTGTGCCCAAACATATCCCTTGCAATCACCAGCTTAACCAATATATTCTGTTCATAGGTATATTATGAAGAATAAACATTTATTAGTGTATAAAAGATCTTTACCTTCTGTATACAATTATGCATTTTTCTAATTTGTATAATTGTGCATTATTATGAATCTGAGTAAAATTTTTAACCCCTGAAAATATTCTTACTTGTTAAAATGAAATACTTTGTCAGTAAAAAGAGTAAGTTTGAACATAAAAACCGTTAACATTTACAATGCTGAATCTGTATGAATGAACTTATCTACCAGTCTTCTCCTAAGGCCATTAGGCCTAGATTCATAAAATATGTGTCCTAGTGGAAAAGAACACCAGCCCTGATGAAAGAAGGCGTAGGTTTCAAACGCGTGGCCCCAGTGCTTACTAACCCTCTGAACTTAGTCAGATGAGTTGCATTGCCTTCTTAAGCTCTAGTTTTCCAAAATGTAAAATAAAACTAATAAATGTGATCTCTCTTGAGGGTTAATAAAGATTAGAAATAATATATGTTAAGTTCCATGATGCACATACACCTCACAAAGGTGCTCAAGAAGGGATTACTGAATAAGAAGGCATTGACTTCACACACACACACACACACACACACACACAGGAAGAACATGCCAATAGAATTTGTCTATAAGATGTTTGAATATATCTGGATTTATTTTCAGTTTTCATACATATACTTGGTATTAGCTCATCATAATCTAAGATAAATAATTTTTCATCTGTCTTTTCCTCTGTAAGTACATATTTCATAACTGAATTGAGAAAGAACACCAACATATTTATTGTCTCCCAGCAGAAGTAATAATATAAATATGTAAATATCAGTGGCTTTTTAAAATTGAGCACTTACTATACTAAGCCCTTTACTTCCTTAAATCATTTATCTCCAGAACACTTTGATGAGAAGTATAAATGTACTTCTACTTGTATATGTTCAGATGAACTGTCATTACCCTCATTTTTATGGTGAGGAAACCAGAGACTTAGAAAAGTGAGGTACTTTGCCTAAAATTATGCAGCTAGGACCAGAAATTGAACACAGGAATTCTGACTTCAGAGCTTATGTTTCTAATCACAGGGATTCCCTGGTAGCTCACTTGGTAAAGAAACTGCCTGCAGTACAGGAGACCCGGGTTTGATTCCTGGTCAGGAAGATCCCCTGGAGAAGGAAATACAACCCACTCCAGTATCCTTGCCTGGAAAATCCTAGGGAAAGAAGAGCCTGGCGGGCTATTGTCCATGGGGTCGCAAGAGTTGGACACGACTTAGCAACTAAACCACCACACAAATTGCCTTGCTCATCAATAGTCTAACTTCTATACCGTGAACCCTAGAATGAAGAGAGAGAGAGGAGTATAAAAACAATTTGCATACAGTCAAGGAGGAAATGGAAAAGACTAGAGGAAGAGAAAAACTTGCCTGGTCAGTCTATAAACCAGTGTTGAGAAAGACAGATTTTGTTTATTTTGTTTTCCTTTTTCCTCTTTTATTATTTTAAGAGCTTTATATATATTAATCTTTAAAGATTTTTCAATCTTTAATTTTTAAATAGTCAATATTATGACTATTTGTAAAATAATATGTTACAGATTCAAAATTGAGTAAAACTGTCTTTTGCAAACTGTGATTTGGTACAACATACTTATGTGAGCATGTGATATAATTCCCTTTCTTTGAAAACATTCCCTTAGAGACTTCATTCCACACCTAATACGTTAATCAGATGAGTGAGCTTCTGTCCATAAATACTATTTTTCCCTTCAGTGTCTCTCAATTTAATCAGATACATAACTAAGAGAAATACTGGTAATGTAAATATTTAAAAAATACTATGTTCTATTGCTTACAACCTCTTGACCCATGTCAGGTAAAATTTACTTTACTGACACCAAGTGAAAATGTAAAGTTAAGGCTCCTGTGAGAAATTTAACATTATTTCACTTTGTAAATAAAATCTGAGAAGAGTTTCAGCTTTGCTTATTTACTTTTATGATAAATAATTCCCTGGTAACATTTTTAAGGAGCTCCTTTTCTATTAACCTACTATTGCTTGATTTCCACATCTTCCAGAGCTGACTAGAAAGCAAGTACAAGATTTGAGTTCTCATAGAACCTTGGACTTAAGCTATTCTGTATATTGTATGTGACGTATCAGTTGTGTCAGATTCCTGTTAGCAAAACTAAATCTTTACTCATGGGCTGTATTTTCACATCCAGTTCATTGACAAGTCCACCTGAAAGATGTCAGAGTAAGTGGTAGAACCAAGACAATCTCCTCCTTAAATTCCACTACTCTATGTATTAAAATACATGAAAAGGAAAGAGAAAATTAGTATAAATAAGCCTATCCAATATCCGCTGGATCATTGAAAAAGCAAGAGAGTTCCAGAAAAACATCTATTTCTGCTTTATTGACTGCCAAAGCCTTTGACTGTGTGGATCACAATAAACTGTGGAAAATTCTGAAAGAGAGGGGAATACCAGAGCACTTGACCTGCCTCTTGAGAAACCTATATGCAGGTCAGGAAGCAACAGTTAGAACTGGACATGGAACAACAGACTGGTTCCAAATAGGAAAAGGAGTACGTCAAGGCTGTATATTGTCACCCTGCTTATTTAACTTCTATGCAGAGTACATCATGAGAAACGCTGGGCTGGAAGAAGCACAAGCTGGAATCAAGATTGCCGGGAGAAATATCAATAACCTCAGATATGCAGATGACACCACCCTTATGGCTGAAAGTGAAGAGGATCTAAAAAGCCTCTTGATGAAAGTGAAAGTGGAGAGTGAAAAAGTTGGCTTAAAGCTCAACATTCAGAAAACGAAGATCATGGCATCAGGTCTCATCACTTCATGGCAAATAGATGGGTAAACAGTGGAAACAGTGTCAGACTTTATTTTTGGGGGCTCCAAAATCACTGCAGATGGTGACTGCAGCCATGAAATTAAAAGATGCTTACTCCTTGGAAGGAAAGTTATGACCCACCTAGATAGCATATTCAAAAGCAGAGACATTACTTTGCCAACAAAGGTCCGTCTAGTCAAGGCTATGGTTTTTCCAGTGGTCATGTATGGATGTGAGAGTTGGACTGTGAAGAAGGCTGAGTGCTGAAGAATTGATGCTTTTGAACTGTGTTGTTGGAGAAGACTCTTGAGACTCCCTTGGACTGCAAGGAGATCCAACCAGTCCATTCTGAAGGAGATCAGCCCTGGGATTTCTTTGGAAGGAATGATGCTAAAGCTGAAACTCCAGTACTTTGCCCACCTCATGTGAGGAGTTGACTCACTGGAAAAAGCTCTGATGCTGGGAGGGATTGGGGGCAGGAGGAGAAGGGGATGACAGACAGTGAGGTGGCTGGATGGCATCACTGGCTCGATGGACGTGAGTCTGAGTGAACTCTGGGAGATGGTGATGGACAGGGAGGCCTGGCGTGCTGTGATTCATGGGGTCACAAAGAGTTGGACACGACTGAGTGACTGAAATGAAGTGAACTGAACTGAAGCCTAGCCCATGCAAGGCTATTCTTAATCCATAAAATAAAGTCTTAGGGCCTAAGGATAACCAAGATGGGATGATAGATATGATCTCAGACAAGTAAAAACATTTTAAGGGAATGTGGAAAGTAGTCTATGATCTAGTAGCTCCTCTGAACCCCCAGCCCTTCTTTAATTTTCCACGTCAGGCTTTTGGCAAAACTTACCTCATACTTCTGAGACAAAATTTAATAAGCATTCCCTCACCCCAGGTTGCTCTTAAACTGAAGACTTAGGTAACCCTGTATTCATCAGCTGTCCAGAAAAATGGTCAGAATGGTCAGTGGAAGGTGCAGCAAGACCAATATTGTATGGTTAAGGTCTTAGAAATAAGCAAATAATCCTACTTTTAATGAGTTTCCTATCCAGATTCCAAAATACAACCTCAGCCCCTGCTGAGGGGTTTTCTAGTACCAAAACTGAGTTTACAAGTTGTTGGGAAGTCATGTTTACGGTGGCACAATATTTTTGGAAATCAATAGGAATATAACAGTTTCAGGATGACAAGGCAAAAAAAAAAAAAAACAAAAAACAATAAGGACCAGCATACCATGTAATAAAAATAATAATAACCCAAGAAAAATATTAATAGTAGGAGGTAAAAAAATCTTGGAATTTAGTGCAGAAATTCAAACAGTGAAATGGAAAAAAAGGTTGAGGAAATATCTAGACTGGGATAAATAAATAAGAAATAGAACTAGTAACTGAGTAAATCAAGAGTCAGTAGAAAAGACTGGCCAACAGTTAAATGGATTGCTTGACTTTTGTCTCAAGCCCCTTGGAATGTGTCTTGTGTGCAGCAGAGGCAAAGGAGATAAAATAACATTTCCCAGACTCTCCTTCAGCTTAGGTTCTAGGTGTGGTGTAATTTCAACAAGAAGGTGTACCTGTAAGAAACTTGCACTTGAAACTGAATTAAGCAAAGAGAGGAATTAGACTGTAAGGCATCCATCTTGCTGCTGCAGATCTGTTAGAGATGATTGTTACTCTAGATACAGCAGTTCTACTGGCAGCTTCTTAATCCCAAATCACAGATAAGGTATGTAACCCTAGACCCAGCGCTGGGCCAGCCCAATAGCTTCCTGATTCCTTAATTTCCTGATTGTGGCAAATGTTGCCAATCCCTTGGATAACCAGTTCTGCTGTGCTATCTGAAGCCATTTCTGGAGGCCCTGTCTTTCCAGAGCTTTCGACAATTCCATAAGCACTGACATTCCTTTTCTCCCTAAAATAACTAAAGAGGCGTCTATTTCCTGCAAATGAACTGTGAGCTGATACAGAAAGATAGAATTAAGGGCAAATATAGAAGGTAAAAAAAGGACAAGGGTAAAAGGGCAACTGTTTCTCAGATACAGAAAAGGAAAAAAAAGATGGACACAAATGCTGATATTTCAAGACAGACAGGATAGACAGTGCAGGAACTTACACTAGATAAATTGTATAGGGTCACCATCTGCCAAGAATAAAGGAGGAAAAACAGAGAGGGATTAAAACTTGAGGACAAGGAAGGAAGTTTCAGAAAAGCCACTCTAGAGTATTTACTAGGAACTTAATATGAGTTTGTGAAGAACTTAGAAGGAATAAAGTGAAATGATTATCAGTATCTACTGTTGTCCACACAAATGTTCTAAAAGAAGAATAGATAATTCCTAAAATTAAGCAAGGCTTTTCTCCATTAAAGCATTGATAAGTATGTGAAGAACTTAATGAGAAATTAAATTACATGAATTGTCTAGTGAAAAGAATTCTTCAACTATATATACAAGTCGGGTCATGAGTGCAAAATACAAGTAGACACTAGGAATCCACGCTCAATAATCTGTTCTCAAATTAATAAAGATTAGGAACTTTTCTGCTCTGCCCAGTAAATATATGTGCAGCTACTTGGCAAAAAGTTTTCCTTCTGGATGACTGTCTTTATCCTTAGGGACCAAGTCACCATAAAAGTAAAAAGTATTCCTGGTAGCAACTTTGGAAACATTCCTGAAGTAAATAACTCTCTTTGACAGGAATGAGGGCCTTAATCCATGGGGGCTGCATACTTAAGAATCTGCATACCAATGTGATTCCACAGGCAGAAACAATGCCACAGTGTTAGTGCTGTGAGCTGTTATAAAGCGGCCACCATGATGCTAGAAAACCAACAAGTACAAATATGGAATGGTATTCTCTGCCCTTCTTTCCTTCCAAAGAATGTAAACATCCCAGCTCTTTCAGAAAAACACCGATGGACCAGAGCCTTATGTAGGACATGTCCCTGTCTACTCTTTTTGTTGGATTAAATTCTGAAAGATTGCACAAAGGCTTTGAACTATATGCACATTTCTTTTTATAAATATTTACACAGAATTAAAAAAAATTTTTTTTCAAGACCTCATTTAAAAAAAAGCACATGTAAAACCTAAAAGATTAGATAAATAAGTAGTATAATTAGGAAGACTCAGAAATGAATAAAGCTAGAAACTCACTATTTGTGTTTCTCAAGTCTCTGTTTATATTTATTAATTGTACACCCAACTATTAACTAAATGTTTATTATGCTGCAATACCTCATCTATTAAGAATTTAGCTATCTAAAAAACCTGTAAGTATGCTCAACAGTATTTTGAGTGGTTAAAATACAGTAAAAAATACAGTTACCTAAAACTTCTGTACATCACTCTAAGTATCTGGGATTTTTTTTCAGTCTATTTGTTCAATTTTATACAATTCTAATAAGCTTGTTTGGTTTATAGAAAATTAGAAATGGAGAGGCAAACATGAACATTGTTAAAGATGTTACAGTTAATACAACACCAAAGCAAGAAAGTAAAAGCCAGCATTTAAAAACACACAAAAATCTTAAAAAAAAAAAAAATACTCAGAATACATTTAATTAAAGTATAAAAAACTTCCACATACTCAGTGAGACTTAGTGCCTCTACTTTGAGTAAAATAATAGGAATTAATAATAATGATCACAAGTCATTTAAAATATTTAAATCATTGTGGTAGGTTGATTAGATATAGAAAAACATATGACATCTTTTAGAAAGAATATCATTCCAAACAGATAAAATAGAAGTTTTTCTATTTAAAGGTAGAACTAGGCCTAAGGCATTGCTACATTAATAGAGAACTGGATTAGAATTCATAATCTGAGGTCCTAAATACTTTGCCTGTATTGCTATTTTTACTGAAATTATTTTATTTCAGATATGAGTATGTCCCATGTACCTGAAAAATGTATCTGTTTTTCCATAGCTCTAGATATGCTGATACAGGGGCCCCAGGAATGTTAATCAAGGACTATGCCTTTCAGAGAAGGGCCAATTGGAATGATAGTCTCCAAAGTTTTAGTTAACTGGAAGTTCATGTAGTCAATCATTAGTATATAAAAGTATGTGACCTAAGGCAGCAGCTCTCAACCATTTTGGTCTAAAGACTTATTTACACTCTCAAAAATAATTGAGGACCTAAAAAAATATTTTGTCCTTGTGAGTACTATCTATTGGTATTTACTATGTTAGAAATAAAAAGATCTATAATTGATTTGTTAATTTTAAAATTCAGTAATTTTAGAGGGCCAAAAAGTTCATTTTTATGGGAAACCCAAATGAACTTTTTGTCAATCCAATAGTATGTTAATACAAGTGTTTTATGAAAAATAACCATGTTTTCTGACACTAAGATAATTTGATGAACATAGTGATATGTTTTTTTGCATTTCTGTTAAATTTCTTTAATGTCTGAGCTTAACAGAAGACAGCTGGATTCTCTCATGTGCTTTTGCATTCATGCTGTCGTGTTACACTGTGTTGACTGAAGTGTATGAAGATGTAGCTTCACACAGATACATAGTTAGAAAGGGGCAGGGTATTTTAATAGCCCTTCACATAACTTTGGATACGCCATGACACTACATCAAACTCAGTAAGTGACAGTTTCTCAAGTTGTGATGTAGAATCTGAAATCATAGCCATGAACTTTTCATACTTCATTATATTAAAATCCCCCAGTCTCTTTTGCACTTTGGATAGATCTTTGACCTGTGCATGATTCTGTTACATTATACACTAGTTATTTAGAAAATATTGGTTCAATGAATTATGCAGATCTTCTAAATGTTGATACATTTAATCACATGCATGTGTGTGTTAGTTGCTCAGTCATTTCCACCTGTTTGCAACCCCATGGATTGTACAATATACAAAATCACATTCCTTAATATCATCAGTGACCTCATCAGAGAAGTGTTGAGTATTGTTGTTGTTGTTTAGTCACTAAATCATGTCCCACTCTTTTCGGTATCTTTAAGTACTGGGAAGTTGTCAGATTCATGGTGGCAGGTGCAACTTTCTGATTTTCCCTTGCAAATACACAAATACTGTCAGTTGTTTTTCTTGAAGTGACAAGCTCACTTTGCTCATTTTCTAGAAGATGTCTGCTGAATACCCAAGTCTAAATAATTGCAGTTTGTCAGTCAGTCTTTAAAGTAAAAATGATGTTCTGTGAAAAAAAATCACTGATTGAGCCTGCAGTTCAAAAAATTGTGCAAGTACTTCCTCAAAACATTCAAAATGCCATACATGTGTTTTCATTTTGTCACACAAAATATTAAAAGATATGTGCTATAAATTTAATAAAAGGCAAACTTTTTACTGCTTTGTCAAGGACATTTTTATGTGAAACCACCTTCTTGTTTCTTAAGTGAAACGATGACAATGATGAATACAAGGACTCCTAGTACTGCCTCAAATGCTAAGGTATTATCCACTCTTGCTTTTACACCATCAGTGCAAATGTCAACACAGTAAAAACAAAACAAAACAATGTCTTTAGTACCATTATGAAAATCATTTTGACCTCACAGATCCACTGAAAGCATCTAAGAGACCCTAGAAGTCTGCAGACCACACTTTGAGAACTACTCATCAAACGGGAGAAATATCAACAACCTCAATATGCAGATGACACTACTCTAATAACCGAAAGTGAAGAGAAACAAAAGAGCCTCTTGATGAGGATGAAAGAGGGTAGTGAAAAAGCTGGCTTAAAAATCAACACTCAAAAACTTAAGCTTATGGCATCCAGTCTCATTGTTTCATGGCAAATAGAAGACGAAAAATTGGATACAGTGGCAGATTGTATTTTCTTGGGCTCCAAAATCACTGCAGATGATGACTGCAGCCATGAAATTAAAAGACACTTTCTCCTTGGAAAGAAAGCTATGACAAACCTAGGCTGCATATTAAAAAGCAAACACATCCCTTTGCCAACTAAAGTCCATATAGTCAAAGCTATGGTTTTTCCAGTAGTCATTTTCAGATATGACAGTTGGACCCTAAAGAAGGCTGAGCACCAAAGAATTGATGCTTTTGAATTGGTGCTGGAGAAGACTCTTGAGAATCCCTTGGACTGCAAGATCAAGCCAGTCAATCCTAAAGGAAATCAACCCTGAATATTCATTGGAAGCACTGTTGCTGAAGCTCCAATACTTTGGCCACCTGATTCAAAGAGCCAGCTCATTGGAAAAGACCCTGATGCTGGGAAAGATTGATGGCAAAAGGACAAAGGGGTGGCAGAGGATGAGATGGTTATATAGCATCAGCGAGTCAATGGACATGAATCTGAGCACACTTCAGGAGACAGTGAAGGACAGGGGAGCCTGGCATGCTACAGTTCATGGAGTCGTAAAGAGTCAGACATGACTTAGTGACTGAGCAACAACAACCATAACATCTAAAGGGACCAGGATACATAACATGCATCCTTAGCCTCTTGGGTGTCTGAGTTTGAGAAAAGGAAATTCCATCAAACACAATGCAGGGACAAACCAGAGTAAGGTCCAGCCTAGGGAAGAAAGTCTGACAGAAGCCAAGAAGGGATACATTTTAAGAGAATGTGCTAAGAGCTCATGCTACAGCCATGAATTCAAATAAAAGATCACTCTGGGGATCTGGAGAAATGCAGAAACAAGCAGTTTCAACCCAGATTGTCTTAGAGAGGAGAACTGGGCTGGGGTGTCAAGGGGTTTTGAAAATAACTTCTTTTCAGTTTCCAAACTACTGGCTAGTCGAAATTCATTGAGAGCTGTAACTGCAGTTCAAAGATCTTTGATTCTTTTATAGACCAATGTATGTCTTATACATATAGGCATGCAATAAATATGTGCTAAATATATGTCAATATGGCTTCTCTGGTGGCTCAGTGGTAGAGAATCTGCCTGCCAATGCAGGAGACATGGGTTCAATCCCTGGGTCAGTAAGATCCCCTGGAGAAGGAAATGGCAACCCATTCCAGTATTCTTGCCTGGGAAATCCCATGAACAGAGGAGCCTGGGGGGCTACAGTCCCTGGGGTTAAAAACAGTTGGACATGACCTAGCGACCGAATAACAACAACAAAATGAATACATTTAATTTTATCCAAAAGTCTATTTCAACTTCCTTTAGCAATGGGCCAATAGTTGCTCCCAAGCCTACTAATTTCTATATATTCTTTCTTTGTCATCTCTTTTAGGTTTGAAATTACTCCAAAAGTAACACGTGGATGAATGGGAAATTCCCAGTGTATCTGTGGAAAAAACTGGTTCTATTGGATACTGGACATCAGAGATAACTGAGTTTTCCCCAGCAAAGGGGATGGCCACACCAGCAACTCTGCAGCAGCTCCTGCCAGTCACTCCATTTTGCCATCATTCCCTTGGCCCCATGAGAGGTAAGGTCACAAGGCAACCAGTAAAACATACAACTTCACCAAATGCGGGTCTGGTTGTAATTTATGGAGATAAGCACATGAGCAGAAGCAGCGTGAGGCACTGGAGCTGAGACACTACCACAGGTGCTGTTGCAACTTCCTATGCTCTCCATCTGCCTTGGCAGCTCCACATGAGCATAGCTGGGCTGTGGGAGTGATTTCCAAATCCTGTACTTCAAGAAGAGAAATCAGGTCATGCCAAGTGCCCTCTGTGTCCATATAAGACACACATCCATCTTCCCTTGATGCATTTTAAAACTAGTCATGCTCCTTGCTGGGATTGACTAATACTTCTCCTATTTATTTCTGATTGACAAGAGACTGCAAGATTGTCATCATCTGGCCAAAAATGTCTTAGTCAGTCAGAGCCAGCCAGAGGGAGGCTTGCAGAGGGAGGCAGGAGCCCTCAGCTACGCCCTCTTCACTTAGCTGGAGGTCATTGTAGAATTTACAAAGGAAATGGAGTTGGAACTTGAGGCTTTGCTTCCATTACCTCATTTAATTAATTGGTTTAGTGATTGTCCTACATAGTCAGTGCTTGTCTCTCATGGACAGAGTTCTGAGGTCTGAAGTGCCCTCAAAAGCTTTATATTCTAAGATAAACAAGAAAGTAGGTAATTATAACCAAGTATGACAACTCCTATGATTAAACTTAACACAATATGCAGTGGAAACACGCAGCAGGGATATACAGCCAAGGATTATTGGAGGGGCTAAGGTTTTCTAAAGGACACAAATGTGAGCCTCATGAGGAAAGGCTAAGGCAAGTCAGAAACACAAAGATCTAAGAACCTGACATGCAGTGAATGCTTAGTCAGTGCTTGCTGGATGAATTATCTTCTCACAACACAATGCTGTCTCCCATTAACACTACAGTGTCTTGTAGAATGGGCTTCCCCCATGGCTTAGTGGTAAAGAATCCGCCTGCCAATGAAGGAGAGTTGGGTTCTATCCCTGGGTCAGGAAGATACCCTAAAGAAGGAAATAGGAACTCACTCCAGTATTCTTGCCTAAGAAATCCCATGGACAGAGGAGCCTGGTGGGCTACGATCCACCAGTTCAGTTCAGTTCAGTCACTCAGTCAAGTCCGATTTTTTGTGACCCCCTGGACTGCAGCACGCCAGGCTACCCTGTCCATCACCAACTCCCAGAATTTACTCAAACTCATGTCTGTTGAGTCAGTGATGCCATCCAACCATCTCATCCTCTGTCGTCCCTTTCTCCTCCTGCCTTCAATCTTTCCAAGCATCAGGGCCTTTTCATATGAGTCAGCTCTTCAGATCAGTTGGCCAAAGTATTGGAGTTTCAGCTTCAGCATCAGTCCTTCCAGTGAATATTCAGGACTGATTTACCTTTAGGATGGACTGGTTGGATCTCCTTGCAGTCCAAGGGACTCTCAAGAGTCTTGTCCAACACCACAGTTCAAAAGCATCCATTCTTCAGTGCTAAGCTTTCTATGTAGTCCAACTCTCACATCCATACATGACTATAGGAAAAACCATAGCCTTGACTAGATGGACCATGTTGGCAAAGTAGTGTCTCAGCTTTTTAATAAGCTGTCTAGGTTGGTCATAACTTTTCTTCCAAGGAGCAAGTATCTTTTAATTTCATGTTACCATCTGGAGTGATCTTGGAGTCCAGAAAAATAAAGTCACCCACTGTTTCCCCATCTATTTGCCATGAAATGACGGGACTGCATCCATGATCTTAGTTTTCAGAATGAGCTTTAAGCTAACTTTTTCACTCTCCTCTTTCACTTTCTTCAAGAGGCTCTTTACTTCTTCACTTTCTCCCATAAGGGTGGGGTCATCTGCATATCTGAGGTTATTGATATTTCTCCCAGCGTATTGATTCCAGCTTGTGCTATATCTATCTACTCCAGCAGTATTCATCATGTACTCTGCATATAAGTTAAATAAGCAGGGTGACAATATACAGCCTTGACGTACTCCTTTCCCAATTTGGAACCAGTCTGTTGTTCCATGACCAGTTCTAACTGTTACTTCTTGACCTTCATACAAATTCTCAGAAGGCAGGTCAGGTGATCTGATGTTCCCATCTCTTGAAGAATTTTCCACAGTTTGTTGTGATCCACACAGTCAAAGGCTTTGGCATAGTCAATAAAGCAGAAATAGATGTGTTTCTGGAACTCTCTTGCTTTTTTGATGATCCAGCAGATGTTACAAATTGATCTCTGGTTCCCCTCCCTTTTCTAAATCCACCTTGAACATCTGGAAGTTCATGGTTCACATACTGTTGTAGACTGGCTTGGAGGATTTTGAGCATTATTTTGCTAGTGTGTGAGATGAGTGCAATTGTGCAGCAGTTTGAACATTCCTTGGTATTGCCTTTCTTTGGGATTGGAATGGAAACTGACCTTTTCCAGTCCTGTGGCCACTGCTGAGTTTTCCAAATATGCTGGCATATTGAGTGCAGCACTTTCACAGCATCATCTTTTAGCATTTGAAATAGCTCAACTGGAATTCCACACTGGAATTCCACTGGAATTCACCTCCACTAGCTTTGTTTGTAGTGATGCTTCCTAAGGCCCACTTGACTTCACATTCCAGGATGTCTGGCTCTAGGTGAGTGATCACACCATTGTGATTATCTGGGTCATAAAGATCTT
>NW_011488987.1:147004-149712 GCF_000754665.1 Bison bison bison
AGCCACTTGACTTCACATTCCAGGATGTCTGGCTCTAGGTGAGTGATCACACCATTGTGATTATCTGGGTCATAAAGATCTTTTTTTGTATAGTTCTTCTGTGTATTCTTGCCACCTCTTCTTAATATCTTCTGCTTCTGTTAGGTTCATACTATTTCTGTCCTTTATTGAGCCCATCTTTGCATGAAATGTACCCTTGGTATCTCTAATTTTCTTGAAGAGATCTCTAGTCTTTCCCATTCTATTATTTTCCTCTAATTCTTTGCATTGATCACTGAGGAAGGCTTTCTTATCTTTCCTTGCTATTCTTTGGAACTCTGCATTCAAATGGGTATATCTTTCCTTTTCTCCTTTGTCTTTTGTTTCTCGTCTTTTCACAGCTATTTGTAAGGCCTCCTCAGACAGCCATTTTGCCTTTTTGCATTTCTTTTTCTTGGTAATGGTTTTGATCCCTGCCTACTGTACTATGTCCAAACCTCTGTCCATACTTTTCAGGCACTCTATCAGGTCTAATCCCTTGAATCTATATCTCACTTCCACTGTATAATCATTAGGGATACGATTTAGGTCGTACCTGAATGATCTAATGGTTTTCCCTACTTTCTTCAATTTATGTCTGAAATTGGCAATATGGAGTTCATGATCTGAGCCACAGTCAGCTCCCAGTCTTGTTTTTGCTGACTGTATAGAGCTTTTCCATCTTTGGCTGCAAAGAATATCATCAATCTGATTTTGGTATTGACCATCTGGTTATGTCCATGTGTAGAGTCTTCTCTTGTGTTGTTGGAAGAGGGTGTTTGTTATGACCAGTGCATTCTCTTGTCAAAACTCTATTAGCCTTTGCCCTGCTTCATTCTGTACTCCAAGGCCAAATTTGCCTGCTACTTCAGGTATTTCTTGACTTCCTACTTTTGCATTCCAATCCCCTATAATGAAAAGGACATCTTTTTTGGGTGTTAGTTCTAGAAGGTCTTGTAGGTCTTCATAGAACCATTCAACTTAAGCTTCTTCAGCATTACTGGTCAGGGCATAGACTTGGATTACTGTGATACTGAATGGTTTGCCTTGGAATTGAACAGAGATCATTCTATTGTGTTTGAGATTGTATCCAAGTACTGCATTTCAGACTCTTTTGTTGCCTATGAGGGCTACTCCATTTCTTCTAAGGGATTCTTGCCCACAGTAGTAGATATAATGGTCATCTGAGTTAAATTCACCCATTCCAGTCCATTTTGGTTCACTGATTCCTAAAATGTCAATGTTCACTCTTGCCATCTCCTGTTTGACCACTTCCAATTTGCCCTGATTTGTGGGCCTAACATTCCAGGTTCCTATACAATATTGCTCTTTACTGCATCGGACTTTACTTCCATCACTAGTCACATCCACAACTGGGTGTTGCTGCCTTGGCTCCCACTCTTCATTCTTTCTGGAGTTATTTATCCACTGATCTCCAGTAGCATATTTGGTACCTACCAACCTGGGAAGTTCATATTTCATGGGTTTACAAAATAGTTGGACCTGACTTAGGGACTAAACAATACTCATTTATTAACATAAGGGCTTCTCAGGTGGTGCTAGTGGTAAAAAATCTGCCTGCCAATGCAGGAGATACTATAGATACAGGTTCAATCCCTGAGTCATGAAGTTTCCCTGGAGGAGGAAATGGCAACCCACTCCAGTATGCTTGTCTGGAAAACTCCATGGACAGAGGAGCCTGGCGGGCTACAGTCCATGTGGTCGCAGAGTTGGACATGATGTAGCTACTAAATAGCAACAGCAGCATCTTGTAGAATACTTCAAAACAAATACCTGTTAGCTCACCTACAAAATGTCTAGAAAAATCCCATCTTTGCTATTCAAAGTGAGATTCACAGACAAGCAACATTGGAGCCACCTGGGGACTTGTTAGAACCACAGAATTCTATCCCCCAACCCAGATGAACCAACATCTGCATTTTAAGATCCCCCAGTGATTCATATACATACACATTAGGATTCAAGACTGTCCTGTACTAAAGGCTTGTCAACCAGTGATGGCCCTCTAGGACAGGGGTTTATAACCTTCAGGAACTTCAGACTTTGGAGAGGAATTTTGAAATGCAAAAATCCAGTTTTTATTCCCCTCTCTTCCACAAAAACCAAATCTTAGCACCTAGGATCTATGTATGTGCATTTTTAACAAATTCCCAGGGAATTTTGAAGCCTGTTATTTGATACCTGTTATTATTTTCTATACAATACTTTAAGGAAATATGTTGGGGGCCAATCAGTTCTGTGTGTGTGTGTGTGAGGCTGAGTGACTTAAAGACAGATCTTTATTAAGTGACTTCTTCCAAGAGATTGTGGTAACTCTTTTGAGCTTCAAAATAACCATACTTTTCAAGGAGACTGTGAAAATGAGTTTATGATCTTTATTTTCAGGTTTTTTAGCATGTCCTTTTAACTATAAATCAAATCCCTTATGATTATACGGTGGAATTGAGAAATAGATTTAAGGGACTAGATCTGATAGACAGAGGACCTGATGAACTATGAACAAAGGTTCATGACATTGTACAGCTGACAGGGATCAAGACCATCCCCAAGAAAAGGAAATGCAAAAAAGCAAAATGGCTGTCTGAGGAGGCCTTACAAATAGCTGTGAAAAGAAGAGAAGCAAAAAGCAAAGGAGAAAAGGAAAGATTATACCCATTTGAATGCAGAAG
>NW_011488987.1:149812-150112 GCF_000754665.1 Bison bison bison
AATACTAGACCACTGACCTGCCTCCTGAGAAATCTGTATGCAGGTCAGTAAGCAACTGTTAGAACTGGTCATGGAACAACAGACTGGTTCCAAATAGGAAAAGGAGTACGTGAAGTCTGTATATTGTCACCCTGCTTATTTAACTTATATGGAGAGTACGTCATGAGAAATACTGGGCTGGATGAAACACAAGCTGGAATCAGGATTGCCGGAAGAAATACCAATAACCTCAGATATGCAGATGACACCACCCTTATGGCAGAAAGTGAAGAAGAACGAAAGAGCCTCTTGATGAAAGTG
>NW_011488987.1:150212-150832 GCF_000754665.1 Bison bison bison
GCAAAGGAGAAAAGGAAAGATATACCCATTTGAATGCAGAGTTCCAAAGAATAGCAAGGAGAGATAAGAAAGCCTTCCTCAGTGATCAATGCAAAGAATTAGAGGAAAACAGTAGAGTGGGAAAGACTAGAGATCTCTTCAAGAAAATTAGAGATACCAAGGGTACATTTCCTACAGAGATGGGCTCAATAAAGGACAGAAATGGTATGGACCTAACAGAAGCAGAAGATATTAAGAAGAGGTGGCAAGACTACACAGAACTGTACAAAAAACCCAGAACTGTACTTCACAACCCAGACAATCACAATGTTGTGATCACTCACTTAGAGCCAGACATCCTGGAATGTGAAGTCAAGTGGGCCCTAAGAAGCATCACTACAAACAAAGCTAGTAGAGGTGATGGAATTCCAGTTGAGCTATTTCAAATCCTAAAAGATGATGCTGTGAAAGTGCTACACTCATTGTGCCAGCACATTTGGAAAACTCAGCAGTGGCCACAGGACTGGAAAAGGTCAGTTTCCATTCCAATCCCAAAGAAAGGCAATGCCAAGGAATGTTGAAACTACCACACAATTGCACTCATCTCACACACTAGCAAAGTAATGCTCAAAATTCTCCAA
>NW_011488987.1:150933-161358 GCF_000754665.1 Bison bison bison
TTCAGAAAACTAAGATCATGGCATCTCGTCCCATCACTTCATGGGAAATAGGTGGGGAAACAGTGGAAACAGTGTCAGACTTTATTTTGGGGGGGCTCCAAAATCACTGCAGATGGTGATTGCAGCCATGAAATTAAAAGACGCTTACTCCTTGGAAGGAAAGTTATGACCAACCTAGATAGCATATTGAAAAGCGGGGACATTACTTTGCCAACAAAGGTCTGTCTAGTCAAGGCTATGGTTTTTCCAGTGGTCATGTATGGACGTGAGAGTTGGACTGTGAAGAAAGCTGAGTGACAAAGAATTGATTCTTTCTAACTCTGGTGTTGGAGAAGACTTTTGCAAGTCCCTTGGACTGCAAGGAGATCCAACCAGTCCATCAAAAAGGAGATCAGTCCTGCGTGTTCATTGAAAGGACTGATGTTGAAGCTGAAACACCAATACTTTTGCCAGCTGATGTGAAGAGCTGACTCATTTGAAAAGACCCTGATGCTGGGAAAGATTGAAGGCAGGAGGAGAAGGGGACGACAGAGGATGAGATGATTGGATGGCATCACCAACTAGTGGACATGGGTTTGGGTAGATTGTGGGAGTTGGTGATGGACAGGGATGCCTGGTGTGCTGCAGTTCATGGCGTCGCAAAGAGTCAGACATGACTGAGCGACTAAACTGAACTGAACTTTAACTGTATAAATTCTATGGTTCTGAAAACTGAGATGATCCAAAATCAAGACTTTATGGATTAGAAGTGATAAACATAGTATAAACTAGAGTGCAGCTAAAGGTCACTTATGGGGAAAACTATAATCCAGAAATCACCCCTTCAGCAGATCATGCAGGCACTACTCTGTGTAGCCCCCCGCCATATGAAAATTCCAAGTACCATTTGACAATACTTGTACTAAATGCATAGTGCAAATATAACAGCACATTCAAATTTTTATTACTTCAGCTGTAATTTGTATTCTCTATCTGCTCATAAAATTTAACATGCTAAAGACAGGAATTTCCATTTGTTCTTGATTTTCATTTGAAACTAAATATGATGACATTTCCATTTCCTCTCTATTATTACACAAACCTGAAGCAAAGAAACGGAATTACCAAGCCTTGTTTTACAGGAAAAATTATCTCCACATTAATTAAATTAGTTGAGCATAATATGGCATCTTCTAATATTTGAAGGAAATGGAACAGTCAAATGACAAATAAATGCATTAAAGTATTTTAATCAATTAAGATTCAGTATAAAATCATTTGGTGTAATTGAGCACACTACAGAACAGTCTGTATAAATTATGCTTTTAAAGGAAAAAAAAAACATGTTAATTTATTCAAATCAGGGCTTGACTAGTTTTACAAATTGTAAAAGAAAATTTAAGTGATACTGAGTCTCCTCCTCTTCTCATGAAACAATCTGAATTTGAATGAAAATATCAAATCAATACCTTTTTTTGAAGTGAAATGGTTTGGCATCCATCTTTCATAGTAACACATCTCTTTTACTGTTTGATCACATTTATATTTGCTAAGACTTGCTTTCATTAAGAGTTTGCTTCACCAAGTACTGAGTTGTCTCCAGGAGCAGGGACTGTTCTGGGCTTGCCTTCCCCAGGCTGGCTCCAGAGAACAGGAAGAACTTAGCAATTGAACCTCAATCTTAAAAGGCTGGTTATATGACATGCCTTGATAACTGTAGAGAATCATCAGAGTCAGAGGGGCACTGAACCCATGAGGATTGTTTTAATCCAACAACAAATTGTGTATTAAGCACACAGTATGTGCAAAGTACTATACTCTGAAACATATGAAGATGTTTATGGTAGAGTTCCTGAACAAAGCTCTCTGAAGTGGAAAGCTGTTACATTATCTGCTGCAAAATTTAGTCTCCCATTTCTGTCTTTCATTTGTCTATCCTTCCTTGCCCCCACCCTTTCATCTTTCTATCCTTTTATCCTTCTATCCTTTTATCCACTCCTCCCCTCCTCCTGCCTCCTCTGTCTCTCATAATGATGTTTCTTGCAGATTCTCCATAGACAACAATTACAGTTGATGGACCCAATCTACTTGTTATTCACAATGATGTGAAAAGAGATTTCTTGTGATTGAGTGTACATTTAAGATGCACTTTCACAGATTCCTTTCAGTTCAATTGAGTTCAGTTACTCGGTTGGGTCCGATTCCTTGCAACCCCATGGACTGTAGTACACCAGCCTTCCCTGTCCACCACCAACTCCCAGAGCTTGCTCAAACTCATGTCCATTGAGTCAGTGATGCCATCCAACCATTTCATCCTGTGTTATCCCCTTTTCCTCCTGCCTTCAATCTTTCTCAGCATCAGGGCCTTTTCCAATGAGTCAGTTCTTTGCATCAGGTGGCAAAAGTATTGCAGTTTCAGCTTCAACATCAGTCCTTCCAATGAATATTCAGGACTGATTTCCTTGAGGATGGACTGGCTAGATCGCCTTGCAGTCCAAGGGACTCTCAAGAGTCTTCTCCAACACCACAGTTCAAAAGCATCAATTCTTCAGCACTCAGCTTTCTTTATAGCCCAACTCTTACATCCATACACGACCACTGGAAAAACCATAGCTTTGACTAGATGGACCTTTGTTGGCAAAGTAATATTTCTGCTTTTTAATATGCTGTCTAGGTTATTCATAGCTTTTCTTCCAAGGAGCAAGCATCCTTGAATTTCATGGCTGCAGTCACCATCTGCAGTGATTTTGGAGCCCAAGAAAATAAAGTCTACCACTGTTTCCACTGTTTCCCCATCTATTTGCCATGAACTGATGGACGTGAGTCTGAGTAAACTCCGGGAGTTGGTGATAGACAGGGAGGCCTGGCGTGCTGCGATTCATGGGGTCGCAAAGAGTCGGACACGACTGAGCGACTGAACTGAACTGAACTGATGGGACTGGATGCCATGATCTTAGTTTTTTGAATGTTGACTTTTAAGCCAACTTTTTCACTCTCCTCTTTTACTTTCATCAAGAGGTTCTTTAGTTCCTCTTCATTTTCTGCCATAAGGGTGGTGTCATCTGCGTATCTGAGGTTATCACTATTTTTCAGGGCAATCTTGATTCCAGCTTGTGCTTCATCCAGCCCAGCATTTCTCTTGATGTACTCTGCATATAAGTTAAATAAGTAGGGTGACAATATACAGCCTTGATGGACTCCTTTCCCAATTTGGAACCAGTCAGTTGTTCCATGCCTGGTTCTAACTGTTGCTTCTTGACCTGCATACAGATTTCTCAGGAGGCAGGTCAGGTGGCCTGGTATTCCCATCTCTTGAAGAATTTTCCACAGTTTGTTGTGATCCACACAGTCAAAGGCTTTGGCACAGTCAATAAAACAGAAGTAGATGTTTTTCTGGAATTCTCTTGCTTTTTCTATGATCCAGTATATGTTGGGAAGTTGATCTCTGTTTCCTCTCCCTTTTCTAAATCCACCTTGAAAATCTGGAATTTCATGGTTCATGTACTGTTGAAGTCTGACTTGGAGAATTTTGAGCATTTTGAGCATTATTTTGCTAGCGAGTGAGATGAGTGCAATTGTGTGGTAGTTTCAACATTCCTTGGCATTGCCTTTCTTTGGGATTGGAATGGAAACTGACCTTTTCCAATCCTGTGGCCACTGTTGAGTTTTCCAAATGTGCTGGCATATTGAGTGCAGCACTTTCACAGCATCGTCTTTTAGGATTTGAAATAGCTCAACTGGAATTCCGTCACCTCCACTAGCTTTGTAGTGAGGCTTCCCAAGGCCCACTTGACTTCACATTCGAGAATGTCTGGCTCTAAGTGAGTGATCACACCATTGTTATTATCTGGGTCATGAAGATCTTTTTTGTATAGCTCTTCTGTTTATTCTTGCCACCTCTTCTTAATATCTTCTGCTTCTGTTAGGTCCATACCATTTCTGTCCTTTATTGAGCCCATCTCTGCATGAAATGTTCCCTTGGTATCTCTAATTTTCTTGAAGAAATCTCTAATCTTTCCCATTCTAGTGTTTTCCTCTATTTCTTGCATTTATCACTGCAGAAGGCTTTCTTATCTCTCCTTGCTATTCTTTGGAACTCTGCATTCAGATGGATTTATCTTTCCTTTTCTCCTTTACCTTTCACTTATCTTTTTTTCTCACCTACTTGAAAGGCTTCCTCAGACAACCATTTTGCCTTTTTTGCATTTTCTTTTCTTGGGGATGGTCTTGATCACTGCATCCTGTACAATGTCACAAACCTCTGTTCATAGTTCTTCAAGCACTCTGTCTATCAAATCTAGTCCCTTGAATCTATTTTTCACTTCCAGTATATAATTGTAAGGGGTTTGATTTAGGTCATACCTGAATGGTCTAGTGGTTTCCCCTACTTTCTTCAATTAAGTCTGAGTTTTGCAATAAGGATTTGATGATCTGATCCACAGGCAGCTCCTGGTCTTGTTTTTGCTGACAGATTCCTTTACTAACACATTTATATTTGACATGTCTATAGTCCTTGAAGGGGTTTCCCTGATGGTGCAGCAGTAAAGAACCCACCTGCCAATGCAGGAGATGCAAGCGACACAGGTTTGATCCCTGAGTCAGGAAGTTTCTCTCCAAGAGGTAATGGCAACCCACTGCAGTATTCTTGCTTGCAAAATTCCACGGACAAAGGAACCTGGCAGGTTACAGTCCATGGGGTAGCAAAGAGTCAGATACGACTGAGCAAGTAAGCACAGCAGATAGCCCTTGAAACAAAATATACATAGTAAAAATATGAGATAATATTATTAGCATATAAGTGTATAATCCAGATGGTCCATATGTTCCCCCAAAATCAGTATTTAAAAAATCGAAATCCATAGGAAAATACGATTGGAGGAAACATGAATTGATAGTTCTGCATGAAGAGCCAAGATTGAAGAATGTAGAAGACCTGGGCCATGGATAGCCTGACACTGGTGATGAGTACAATACTGTTTTGTGCTGTACAAAGTCCAAATTGAATTGTGAACTTGATTCTGAGCAAGGTAATTGTGTGCTTATAAAATGATGAACGCATTGTGAAATCTAGATTTTGGCTTATGTCACATAAGGCTTATAGATATAAATCTAAGTACTTTATTCACTCTCTATTGTTCAGTAATTTAAAAACCAAACTCTCAGATAAAATGGTATTACTTTCAGTTTTTAAAAATATTAGTATGACCGTCATTTTCCCATGTCCTCCATTAAAAAAATGTTACTAGTAAAATAGAAGTGTGCCTTCTGATTTACATGTGTGTGTGTGTGTGCTCAGCCATGTCCAGCTTTATGCAACCCCAAAGATTGTAGCCCACTAGGCTCCTCTATCCATGGAATTATCCAGGCAAGGATACTGGAGTGGGTTGTCATTTCCTATTTCAGGGCATCTTCCTGAACTAGAGGCAAACCAGCATCTCCTATGTCTTCTGAATTGGTAGGTAGATTCTTTACCACTAGTGCCTCCTGAAAGTCCACCTTCTCATATACCTTTGGGTTTTTGGTATATTTTAGGAATATTCTGGCTTCTCTCTATCTTTCTTTTCATGTGTGTGTGTGAAGAGAAATGTCTATCAGCCACTTGACAGTGTACACGACATTTTTCTACCTGGTAGAAAAAGCCAAATGCATTTCTTAATGTGATGTCTGTTATCCCTAGAAGTCCATGAATGCAATTGAAAAAAGAATAAAACAGTGAAGCAACAAGGCAAAATATTAAGAGGACCAGAAAAATATGAAATAATCTAGGTGGCCACAAAAATTGTTACAAGCACACAATAAAGGAAAGCTTGGTTGATAATAAATGTAGATTGAAAGACATGATAATTAGGGAGACAGTGTCTGGGTGTGGCAATATGCTGGCTATGGCAGATTACCCTGGCTCTTATAGCTAAATGGGAAAGCTGTTAACATAATGAAATAGTTACCACCAGATGTATCTATTATAAAAATAAAATATTATGAGTATTATAATAGAAATTTTAAAATAAATAACAATCATATTTGGGGAGGATTACCTAAAATTCAATTCATTTATTTATATACAGATATTAGTGATGCTCACTAGGTCTCTAATTTATTAGTTTCATCTTTGATTATTGACATTTCTTGATGGAATAAGTACCTTAGATTTTGAAGCTGTCATATTTTTTCCCCAAACATTCTTTTATTTTCTTTATAAGACTGCCTAAGTACTTGGCAGTCACATGGCTTTTCTTAGTAAACCCCAAGGCTTCCATGAACATTTTTAGAGCTTACAACCAAAGAAGTAGTTATGGAATTTCAGATATTAAAACTTTTTTCACAGCCAGAAATTTCTTTGATGTTTGGGTTACTGAACACAAATTTCCTGGATAATTTGTATTCTAGTTATGTCCAACCTAGATAGCATATTCAAAAGCAGAGACATTACTTTGACAACAAAGGTCCGGCTAGTCAAGGCTATGGTTTTTCCTGTGGTCATATATGGATGTGAGAGTTGGACTGTGAAGAAGGCTGAGCGCTGAAGAATTGATGCTTTTGAACTGTGGTGTTGGAGAAGACTCTTGAGAGTCCCTTGGACTGCAAGGAGATCAGTCCTGGGTGTTCTTTGGAAGGACTGATGCTAAAGCTGAAACTCCAGTACTTCGGCCACCTCATGCAAAGAGTTGACTCATTGGAAAAGACTCTGATGCTGGGAGGGATTGGGGGCAGGAGGAGAAGGGGACGACAGAGGATGAGATGGCTGGATGGCATCACTGACTCGATGGACGTGAGTCTGAGTGAACTCCAGGAGTTGGTGATGGACAGGGACGCCTGGCGTGCTGCGATTCATGGGGTCACAAAGAGTCAGACATGACAGCGACTGAACTGAACTGAACTGAAAAGACCTATATAGTCCACTTCTGTTCCTAAGAGTATTTGTCATATTTCTTTTCAATGAACACTCTGATTCCATCTTGAACAACTTCTCCATAAGAATCTTTTTTTCTTTATATATTGTAAACTATAAAAAAAGGCACTGGTTAGGACATCAACTTTCACACCTTCACATTTTCTTCTCTTTAAGAAGTTGTATATTGTACCGCTGATAGTGTCAGGGTGAGTGTGGTTGGAGTGGGTGGCTGCTTCCCCTTCCCCTCTGCTCAGAGCTTTCTCTTGCTAAAGAAGAGGACATCTTTGCCTTTCTGGTGCCCCAGGGCCTCTGGTTAAAGGCTCAGACAACCCACCTTCCCTCCATAGACACACAGTGGGCTGATGCTTTTTTTGCTATCAAACAATTCATTCTCTTTGTAGAACATAATAATTATAGTCGCTGAATGCTCCAACTGGATATGTGTTCCTAGACTAGCTTGGTGTTAATGTTATTTCAAAACAATGATTTAGTTGTTCAGTATGTGCTCCTTGCACATATTATTTTCCAAAGGTATTTATTTTCTGTTTTAAAACTTGCCTTGGTTATAAAGAAAATTGATTTTTAATAGTTCTACAGACAGGCAGACCCAGGAACACTGACTTCTAAGTCAGGAATGGAGAAAGCCAAGAAACAACATAATTTGTTCTGTAGAATTCCTTAATGAGTCATGAATTTGTGGGAACAGTTCTCTCTTGAAGTAACGGTGAGGGCAGGAATGAAAACAGGAAGACTAGTTGAAAAAAAAAGACATGAGAACCTCCCAATATCATTTCCTATTCTCCACGCCAAGCAAATGTCCTTTATTCACCCTTGCAGGACACCAGGTACAGCTGACGGTGGGTGTGCCATAGGGAAAATGGAAGCTTACGTGAAAGATTAACCACTAGATATTAAGACAACCTCCCCTGCCCCAGCCACATTTCTGCTTCGGCTCCTGGAACTCTGGCATCTGGACTTTATACCCTTCTAGAAGGAAAGTAGGAGATTCTGATTAGCCAGGAGCTTTGCCAAGAAATGGCCCCACCTGTTCACCTACTTACTGTAGCAAGAAATTGGTCTTCTAACCTAAGGAAAATTTCTATTACAAGAGATACCCAAACAAGCAAGAAGCAAACATGACAACTATGCTGGGAGGGGGAAACATCAAAAAGTTTGTCAGTGGTATCTCCAGAGTGATATGGAATTCATGAAACAGAAACAGGATGCTACAGAAAAGAATGAGAAAGACTCTCGGCAATTAAAAATACCACAGCTCAGTAAAGAATTTATAATGTTGAAGAAATTTTCTAGAGTATCCTAAAAACTAACAGGTTTAAACAGCAAGACACAGATGAAAACAGAAGAAAAAGGCTACGAAGATTAGATAACACATACTAATAGTTCAATGTATAAATAACAAATTTCAGAATGAGAAAACAAAGAGGATAAATGAAATAAATTATCAAATAAGTAACTCAGGAAAATTTCCCATAATTGAAGTTCATGCTTTCTAGTTCAAAAGGACCCACACAACAGATGAAAATACACCCAAACCAAGGCATGTAATTTGAAATTTCACAAAAAACTTATGTTTCCAAGAGAAAAAGTTACATGCGAGAGATGAAAAAATCAGAATGGTTTTGGACTTCACAAGAGCATGGGAAACTAAAATATAGACTGAGACCTTCACAGTTCTGAGAAGTATTTCCAGCTTAGAAGTTTGAGGGTAGAATAAATACAGTATCAAATATACTGGATCTCAAAAAACCTAGCTCCCATCACTCTTTCTTAGGAAGCAGTTAGAGAAAGTGTGTCAAGAAAATGAGGAAGAAAAACCGAGACATGGAATCTAGGAAATAAAGAATCAACTCAAAAGAGAGGAAAGTGAATCTTCAGGATGATTGAGAAGGGAGATTCCAGGAATTAGCTGTAAACCTGGCAAAAAGAGCTACCAGTCCAAATCAGAACAGGTCAGAAGACTCTAGGCAAGATGTCTCCAAAACAGACAATATTGATAGAGTTACTAATATGTCTTAAAATACCATAAGGTTTATTTAGACAGATGCAGAGAGTTTGGGGGTGAGTTAATGATAAATGCATAGCAAACTAAAAAAGAAAGATAGCTGTTAATTCTAAGAAGAAAAAGTTGTGAAAGAAAAGAAAAAGTACTCATAGCATACTCTATGGCTTAACTTCATAATACAAGCCTTAGATATTGATTCAACAAAATATGACGCAATTATATTGGGCGGATGGAGTAGAGGGAAGGAGATTATGTGAGCTTGAGGCAGGGAATGGTAGGGGTAACATCTATGATCTTCATTCTCCATAGTCCTGGACAAGTGGATAATGTTTACAACTAAAACGATAAAGAAATTGCACAATAAATGTGTATTTTATAAATAAGGAAACAGCCAAAGGTTAAAATGTCACCTTTGGGAAATCTAGAATTGATTGTTTTTCATCTCCAAGTCTTTTATAAATATTTGACTCTTTAAACAAGGTGTGTGTAACTTTGATAAGGATTAAAAGCTAAATTCTAAAAAGCATCATGGCTTTTGCCCAAGTTTTTGTATTTTTAATATTCTGGTTCTCAGGTATACTGGATCTGAGTAACCTGTGAATCTGAACTTTGTAAATAAAAGTTGTCTTGATTTACTCAAAATTCCACTGTAGAATATTAAATAATCTGTGGGATTTATGGACATGAAAGGTTAGCTTCTTGCCTAATTCTTCAGTGAACTATGAGTATTTAATTAAGGAAAATATTGAAGAGCTGAGTTTTTTTTTTTAATATCTGTCCTTAATCTACCAGCCAGTATCAAAACACGAATATATATAAATATATAAATGTCCTTGCACTTTATCTGTAAAAGACTCTGTTCTAAGAGTTTGAGGTGAGGCAGTTTTTCTTTTTCCTTTTGTTCTCCCTAGTCAATTGATCCGTTCTTCCTTTAACTGTACATGGAAGGGCCAGGATGCTGCACAGTTTCAAGGGGCCTGCGTCACATTGCCCACCAGGCTCCTCCATTCGTGAGATTTTCCAGGCAAGGGTACTGGAGTGGGTTGCCATTTCCTTCTCCAGGGGATCTTCCTGACTGAAGGAATGAACCCGGGTCTCCAGCATTGTAGGCAGACGCTTTACCATCTGAGCCACCAGGGAAGCATGCATCACATTAGACACATGTTAATGACACCCCTTGTGGGGCACCAAGTCAAGGAGAAACAAATGGTGGTTATGAAATGAGAGTGACTTTTGACCTCTTGAGAGCAAAGTGTAAGGGCAGAGACCAGCGTGGAATACAAATTCTACAATAGAGAGCTCAAGAAAATTCTACTTCACTCGTTTCAAATCCTAGACCTAACTTATTTGTGCCCTAGCGAATGACTTCAGAGTTTTGGTGCTCAGAGATTTTCTAGGTGTATGTCTCAGCAGCATTGAGAGAGAAGGAAGGGAAGGAGGGAGGGGAAAAAGGAAGGAAGAAAGAACAAGAAGACATAGACCCTCTGCGCACATGACATCACTGAATTCTAAAGGTGGAATGAAATGTTTT
>NW_011488987.1:161458-202653 GCF_000754665.1 Bison bison bison
TACCATCTTTCTAAGTTCCATATATATGCGTTAGTATACTGTATTTATGTTTTTCCTTCTGGCTTACTTCACTCTGTATAATAGGCTCCAGTTTTATCCACCTCATCAGAATGAAATGTTTTAATGAAATCAACTTGCTGATCTTTGCTTCCTCTCCCTCCTGTCCTCCTCCCTTCCCCTTTCTCCTGGAGTCTAGCCCTGGCAACTCAGACGATGATGAAGTCATAGGCTCCAAAATATGGCCATGGTATGAAGGCAGCAGCACAAATTTTTAGACAGCATTTCAGCACCACACTGCAGGGCCGAGAAAGGAACCTTGTGTAATGTGAGCAGCTATGAGCTTGTGCTATTTTATTAATCCAGGGTGTCTATCTCTGGGGGTTGCATTACCTGTGGGTGTGTGTGTCTTTTGCAGTCTCCTGTTTTATACGACAGTCATCAAGAAGGCTTCCTTTTCTCAGACAAGCCAAAAGGAGAGTGGAGATAGCTCAGTATTAACCCTAACTCTGGGGTTCTCACCTTTGAGCAAGGTCTTTGACATTAAAAGCAAAGCAAGACTGAAACGACCTCTGACATCCCCTGCTTCTAGATTCGGCTTCTGTGTGTGTCAGTCTCTTGCTCCTTCTCACCTCATTAAGTCGCCAAACCTTGCTACCTGCAAGGAAAGATTGATGGAGTGATAATGGGGTGTCTCTCCTCACACAGCAGCCAGTGCTCTTCCACTTGCTTATTAAAGGAGGCTGGCTTTTCCTCCAGGGGGACCCACATTCTGGAGCTCCTCCCTGTTAACAGACCATTCTTCAAAGCTCTTCAACTCCTTGCCAGATCCCTCAAAGGAAAAATAACTTCTTGGGCCACAACATGGAGGTAGTTAATGTCTCTACTTCAAAACCTTGTAAACACGCCAAGCAGCAGTGCAAAAGCTGAGAAGTAGGTGAGAAGAAAATTTTTCTCTGTGTGTAGAATCTGGTTTGCGTTTCCCAGAATGTCCATCCTGTGTTCAGATTGGATGTTTCCTTCAGAACCCAGACCAAAGGGCTGTTCCTCCTTCATGGAGCCTTTCCTCTGATTATCCCACTTTACCTTCCAGGCAGGAGTATTTGTAGTCTGTGAACTCAATAAAAATGGCTTTGAGGGACTTCCCTGGTAGTCTGGTGGCTAAGACTCTGCACTCCCACTGTAGGGGGCCCAGGTTTGATCCCCAATCAAGGAACTTTTAATAGATTCCACTTGCAACTAAGGCTTGGTGCGGCCAAATAAACAGATAAATATAAAAATACAAAACTTTTTTTAAAAGGAGTTTTAAAAAATGACTTTGAGTTTCTCTTCTGGATAACTGCATAACTTTTAACTATTAGAAAACATATTATCTCCCCTTCTAAACTGTGTCTTGACAAAAACAGGAAACTCATTTAATCTCCCTACTATCCAGACATAGTAAATTAGTAATAACAGTGACCACAGCTAAACCATTTTTGCCATATACACACTGTGTCTAACCCTCACAACAACCCTGAGAGGCTATTAAGTCTGTTTTGCAGAAGAAGAATCTAAGTCTCGAGGGGTTAAGTGGTTTGCCCAGGATCACACTGTCAGGAAGTAGCCAGCATCTCACTGAACTTATCATTTCAACCAGAATCTGTCTTCTTCATCCTCTGCTACAAGTTAGAAGGAAAGAAATGAAGGAAGGAAAGAGGGAGAAAGGAAAGGAAGAACATAAAGTTAAAAATATCAGAATTTTGCCCATTGGAATAGTACTTCACAGACTCCCGGAGGAGTAAGAGATTGAAGAAAACTTAACACAGCCCATCCTCTCCTTTACACACAGAAAATAACTGAGACCAGAGAGGTTAAGATCCCTAGTCAAGGTTGCACAGCCTGTGACACAGTGAAGACTAAGGCAGACTTTAAGGACCCTGACTCCAGTTCCCAAGTTGCTCTTTCTGTAAGATGTAAATTTTGAAGCCAGAACTAAAACATTAAGATGTTTAAAAGAGGACAGCAATTCATAGATATATAAGCTTGTTTGCTTATTTAAACTTTTGCTTATTAAAATCCTCTGGCTACTAAGAAGCAAGAGTTTTAATTGCTATAAGTTTTCTTGAGTAATTTTTTCATCTCCAATATAATATCTAAAATATACAAAATAGCATAATTTTATTTTGTTGTTTCACCAAAAAGGAAATATGCTTTTTAAATGTCATTTGTTACTTAGCAGTCATAACAGTGCAAATAGTGAATGCTTCACCTGCTAAATGCATACTTCTGAACAGCACAAAGGCAGCAAAGTTTAGAATACAATCAAGCCAGTGAGATGTGAGTATTAAAAATCTCTCTCTATATAGGGCAAAGTTCAGGACCGTGTCATTCCACCCAATTAGCTGATATATACTTAAGGGAAAATGTGTTCAGCAAGCGTCATCAGTTGAGCAAATCCTAGATGACTCCGAAATCTAAAAAGCAGCTCTGTGTACTTTCACAGTGTCGTGTCAACACCCCCACCCAACCTTCTCTCAGAATCTCAACACTGTCTCCTTCAGGAAGCTTTCCTCTTCTTCCTGAATTCTTTCCATCCTCCCCCAAAGGGAAATGCATCCTGGCAGGAATCTGGGACATCTAAGATCCTAGGAATAAGGGAAAGGGGGTTGCCTCTGAGAGAGAACTATAAAATCAGCAGCAACAGATGAGAACAGGAATTTTCAGAGTTACTTTAGATAAATGAACTGAAAACGGACAAGAGCAGCCTAATGGAAAGAATTACCATTATCGAAAGAAAGAAAGTGTCTTTCTGAATAGGATGTCCAGCTACAGAAGTTAGAAAAGGGAAGGAGGTAAACAGTGCCCATAAAAGTACTGCCTAGAGGAGAAGGTACCCAGATGGAGGTCTTGATCCTCCAATACCAGGTGCATCGAACTGTGGACGTGAGTACAGCAGGTGCCCACAGTTGCGTCTTTCAACTCTTGTTCTGATTCCACACACAAAGCCATTTTGTCATAATAATGTGGTTTCTAAGGGAAGATACAGCACTGGCCGGGAGAGGCAAGTATTCAGGCTTCTTGTCAATGTGCTTTAACCTCCCTCTAAAGGAAGAAATCAGAATTCTAGCTTACCCTCGGACTTCTTGGTCTTTTAGGAACATGAGTCAGTATCCCCAGAGTGCATTACTGCTTCAACAGTGACAAGAACTGTTTTTAGAATTTGGATAATTGATGGTCAGGCCCTGGACTATGTGAAATTTACAAAGATCAGGCCACCTTTTGTCAGTCTGTCAGTCAAATTTTCCCTACCTCAATATACCTTCTTTTAAATTTCAGTTAGAATTAATTGATTTCGTCTCTTACCCACTGGATAGACATTCATTTCTCTCTCTCCCTTAGGGCATATCTTATGCCTAATATTATATTTACTTTTACTGTAAGACAGTATATCTCATTGAGAGAAGGTATTGTTTTGTTTATTCAATTGCTGTTTTCAGTGTCAGTATAGAAATGAGTAAGATATAGAGGATTCTATATACTCAAGTAGGGGTAATAGACAGAAAAACAAGTTATACATATGGCAAAGCAATAATAAAAGTATGTATAAAGAACTCATTTGTTCTTTAGAGATGCAACAAGAGGGAGAGATGAACAATGCTGGAAAGCCTCCCTGGAGGAGGTGATGTCTGAATTGGATTGTGGAAAATAAATAAAACTTCACCCAAAAGATCAGAAGGGGGAAGAATATTCAAAACAAAAGGGAAACTATATGCAAAGGCAAAAAAAAAAAAGTGTAAAAATGACTTGAGAACCAAATCACAGCTCAGTATTGAGAAAGTGTGAAGTGAAGTCACTCAGATCCAAGCCTGAGGCTGGATGGGTGGAGAGAGAATGAAAGATTCATGTATTCCCCAGGGTGGAGTTTGTACTTTACATTGCAGATGACAGAAGCTAGCAGAGGCTTTCCATTACAGAAAAGACTGCATCAGATTTGTATTTTAAAAGATATCTTTAGTACCAGTGTGGACAAGGGAATGAAGACAGGTAAGACAGAAAACAGCAAGATCAGATATATAAATAGAGGAATCCTCGTCATTCAGTCCCTCAGTCATGTCCGACTCTTTGCGACCCCATGGACTGCAGCACACCAGGCTTCCCTGTCCTTCACCATCTCCCAGAGCTTGCTCAAACTCATGTCCATTGACTCGGTGATGCCATCCAACCATCTCGTCCTCTGTCATCCCCTTCTCCTGCCTTCAATCTTTCCCAACATCAGGGTCTTTAATGAGGCAGCTCTTCGCATCAGGTGGCCAAATAGATAGTGTTAAACTAATTAAGCAAGGAGGCTATTAGACAGAGGTGGCTCTAATGCTGTAGCTGCCAGTGTAAGCAAGCCAAAACCTAAGTCTAAAGGTTACAAAATCAAAATGCTAAGGCCAAGCAATCACAAACACCCAAGTAGGCTTTACATTACAGCCCATCTATAATTTCCTTTCTTTGCTTCTGCACCTTTTCTATTTGTCTTTCCCCTATCTCCTGTTGGAGGCAGTGCTGCTAACTTCAGGTGTGGCACTGCCCAACTGGAATCTGCAAATGCTCAGATAAACTCTTGAAATTTTCAATATACCTGAGTTTACCTTTTAACAATAGGTAGCAGATAGAGAAATGATAAAGAGATAAGCTAAGAGATTATTATATAGAGAGAAAATAAGAAGGCATTTGGAAAAGTTCAGGCTAGTACTGGCCAATCAGTTCAGTTCAGTTCAGTCGCTCAGTCGTGTCCGACTCTTTGCAACCCCATGAATCGCAGCACGCCAGGCCTCCCTGTCCATCACCAACTCCTGGAGTTCACTCAGACTCACGTCCATCGAGTCAGTGATGCCATCCAGCCATCTCATCCTCTGTTGTCCCCTTCTCCTCCTGCTCCCAATCCCTCCCAGCATCAGAGTCTTTTCCAATGAGTCAACTCTTCCCATGAGGTGGCCAAAGTACTGGAGTTTCAGCTTTAGCATCATTCCTTCCAAAGAAATCCCAGGGCTGATCTCCACTGGCCAATAGAAATATATAAAACACAGACATAGGCCACATGTCACATATATAACTTTAAATTTTCTAGTGTCCACGTTAAAACATAAAAAGAAACAGTGAAATGTTTTAATATATATATTTATTCCAATATATATAAAATATCCTTTCAACATGTAATCAGTGTAAAAATGATTAATGAAGTAGTTTTGCTTTTCATTCTGTTTTTGTACCCTGGTGTGTATTTTATATTCATGCACGAATGCATGCTCTGTCACTTCAGTCATCTCGGACTCTTTGTGACCCTATGGACTGTAGCCCTCCAGGCTCCTCCATCTAGCAGATTCTACAGGCAAGAATACTGGAGTATTGCCATCCCCTCCTCCAGGGTATCTTCCCCATGCAGGGATAGAACCCATGTCTCCTGCATCTCCTGCATTGCAAGTGGATTCTTTACCCGCTGAGCCACTTGGGAAGCCCATTTTATACTTACAGTGCATCTCAATTCAAACTAGCCATAATTCATGTATTCAATAGTCACACATGGCTGATGACTACCATATTGGACAGCACAGGTTCCGACAATACATGATGAGGCAGTGACTCTTGTGGGAATGAGAAAGACAGGATACATTTATAATATTCTTATGAATTTGACAGGAATTAGGGACTTATTACTTTGCCAACAAAGGTCCGTCTAGTCAAGGCTATGGTTTTTCCTGTGGTCATGTATGGATGTGAGAGTTGGACTGTGAAGAAGGCTGAGCGCTGAAGAATTGATGCTTTTGAACTGTGGTGTTGGAGAAGACTCTTGAGAGTCCCTTGGACTGCAAGGAGATCCAACCAGTCCATTCTGAAGGAGATCAGCCCTGGGATTTCTTTGGAGGGAATGATGCTAAAGCTGAAAGTCCAGTACTTTGGCCACCTCATGCGAAGAGTTGACTCATTGGAAAAGACTCTGATGCTGGGAGGGATTGGGGGCAGGAGGAGAAGGGGACGACAGAGGATGAGATGGCTGGATGGCATCACTGACTCGATGGACGTGAGTCTGAGTGAACTCCGGGAGTTGGTGATGGACAGGGAGGCCTTGGCGTGCTGCGATTCATGGGGTTGCAAAGAGTCGGACACGACTGAGCAACCGAACTGAACTGAACTGAACTGAGGGACTTATTTATGTCAATAATGAGACAATAGTTGAATATAAAGTTTTCTAATTTGGAAAATCTTGCTGGATGACAATGCCATCAGTCAAGTAAAGGAAGCAAGTTAAGGAAACTAAGACGATGGATTTGTTTGGGACTTATGAATTTGGGATGTGAGAAAGACGTCTTGCCTAGTGGGCAGAGTAATGCCAATAACCTACATTATATGTTTCTGTGTTTCAAACACTCTTGTAAGGGCTTTTTATATACAAATTCATTTAATCCTCAGAACAGCACTAAAAGATAGATACTCCCACTGTCCCCCACATTGCAAATGAGAAAACTGGGGTATCGAGAGAATAAGTCACTTGGCCCAGGTCTCATTGTTATCAGATAGCAAATGAGAGAGGAAAGATTTAAACCCAGGCAGTCTGGCTCCAGGGTCAAAAGTTACATAACACATCGCACAGCTGCTCTCAAAACAGGGCCGACAGAATCAGACAAGTCTGCATCTAGATAACTCCTTGTATACATCATCGGTTTTCTCATCTATGAAAAGAGAATGATAGGCCTAACCCATGCGGTTATCAAGAGGAATGACTGACACAATCTATATAAAGTGTTCCTCATAGCAATAGGTATACAACAAGAAGTAAACAGTATTAATAGTTGCTGTTATCATTATATACATTGCACTTGGAGCTTAATGCAGACTTCAAGTTGAGATATCTATTTCCCTTCAAGTACCTAACTTGGGATGTGGTCTGAGTTCTGTCTTTAAAAATAAACAACAAAAAAAGGACTTTGATTCATTACAAAGACTCATTTAAAGAACTTTACAGATGAGAGCTAAAGGCTGGAATCATCCTGCAACAATAGCTAGAACAATCACAGGCATTTAGATCATGAGACAGCACTGCTGAGTGTTCATAGCAAGTAGATCCTATGGAGAATTGCATTGGAAGTAAAAGTATTGCTTGTACCCTCAAGAAATCTAGAAGAATAGATTGAATACATTATGAGAACACATTTGTTTGCGTGCATTTTTATTAGTTAGTGATAAAACAATCAATATAAATTATTTATGATACAGGGATCTATGGTTACTTGGTTAAAAATTCCAGACAATTTAATCATAAGATCTAGGTTTATCACATCTCCCATCAGGATAATCTCATTCTTGTATGGGCAGGCATTTGGATAAACAAAAGACAAAATTAAATTAACTAAATAACCAAAAGCCATAAACAAAGGACATCTTGCTCTACAATGCCTGGCATTTTAAACTTCAGATTTCCAATACATTCATATTAATTACACGCCATTTCCTGCCAAGCTTACAGTCATGTGACCTAAGTTAGCACTGTAATTAGCTTTTGCCTCTTACAAAACACTCTGCTTTTTTTTTTTTTTTTCCCTCTAGCTGATGAGCTGCTGGGTGCAGAACCTCTTGAATAGTTTTAAAGAAAACTTTGGCAATCAATCAGCGCTCAGACTTTCATGATCCCCCAGTTCACATGTTGAGTCGAGTGCTCATACTGATGCATCCAATCCATTGTCATTCCATCCCTCAGCTCTCTACATTCCTTTAGGTGATAGGCCTCCTCTTTCATATCAGGACTAAACCAAAAACACACTTTAATGCTCTGAATGCCAAGCTCATGTGATTCTTCTCATCTCAGGTTCTGTCCGGAGGCCCTCCTAGGAAACCTCTCCATGACAAGATGTTCAAGTGGGCCACATACCTTGCTTGCCCAACAGGCACAGGAGATGAGTAACAAGTGTGTTTATAGATTTTGTGGTGCTCCAGCTGTCTTCTGCTAAAATTGGTATATTTTTGGCTATCTGCTTCATCCTCTGAGTAGTTCAAACATCACCAGGGCCCAGTGGTCTGAGGATGCCACATTTAGATTCTTTGTAGGTATAAAACAATTTGTCAGATGGTTGCCTAATATGGTGGCAGTAACTGACCCAGAGACCTCCAAAAGAACTAAATGTTCAACAGCAATAAAAAGGGAACATTAATTAGGTCAGGGACCGTGCATGGGACTGGAGATCAGCCAGTCAGGCTTTAGACTGTCTCTCCCCCAACTTGCTGGGTAAGAAGAGTAGGTAAAGCATGAACTCATGCCATCCCTTCAGGAATCAAACTTGCTAATAGAATGTATTTTCAACCCATTGAAGACAGACATTCATCTGAGAATCCTTTACAATTTAGAAAATTCAGAATAATATTTCAAATGCAAAAAGCACCTATATGTATGAAGAAGTGAAGTGAAGTCGTTCAGTCGTGTCCAACTCTTTGCAACCCCATGGACTATAGCCTACAAGGCTCCTCTGTCCATGGAATTTTCCAGGCAAGAGTACTGGACGGTTGCCATTTCCTTGTCCAGGGGGTCTTCCTGACCCAGGGGTCGAACCCAGGTCTCCTGCATTGCAGGCAGATGCTTTACTGTCTGAGCCACCAGGGAAGCCCATACATATGTGTGTGTATATATATACATATATATATGTATATGTATGGAGGAAAAATGTGGGGAGGAGGAAGAATGTGGAGAGGAAGAGAAGACCCTGGAAGCAGTTAAAGGGGTTCCCAACAGACATCTAAGAACAGCGTATGAGGCTGTGGGTTATGTATAGGATGAAATCTTTGTCACAGGAGTATAGGCCAAGAAATCTGTCTGCTAAGAGAACTGTGCTTGAAGAGCAAATGGAGGAGGGAGGGGGGCTGCTGGCCTACACACAACTATGCAGCAAGTGGATGGGTCCAAGAGTTGAGTGGAAAGTTGTTTGAAGATGTCAGAATTTCATGCAGACGTGTTAACAAGCTGCACTTGATGATCTGATCCAATGGACTATGTTCTTCCTCTGAATTTTAAACCAACTGAAATCAAGAGACTTCATAAAATGAAGCAAATTTGTCTAAAAAAGTTTCCAAGTAAATTTAAATCCCCTAAAATTATGTTTCTCTACAATGGCCAACCGCACACACTCTATTGTGTTTCCTATTTCATTTCTACCTTGTAAAGGACTTTTTCCTTTTAAAAAGAACACACATACCCACAGCCACACCCCATCCCACCCCGTCCCTACATACTACACACTTGGCTTCCTGCCTTCAGTCTCTTCCTTCTTTAATTAATTCTGCAAATCAGTGTCAAAGGATTAATAAATATTTATCTCAAGTTGCTTTACTATTCAAGGACTAACACTGACTTCCCATTAATTCTCAGATCTACTGTACTTGGTTTTAGTAGTTATCTTAATAAAATAAGCCTAGCTTTGCCTGACTACCTGCCCGGGGTCCAGAGTAGAAGATACTTTCTCTATGATCACAGCCAGAGTAGAGCCTCTAAATAAAACCACCAGACGATGCCTCAGATCTGAGTAGCGAGAGAAGCTGCAACCATGAAGAGGAGTCAGGATACAAAAACTGGAGTGTGTGCATGCTAAGTCATGTCCAATTCTTTGTGACCCCATGGACTGTAGCCCACCAGGCTCCTCTGTCCATGGGATCCTCTGGGCAAGAATACTGGAGTGGGTTGCCATGCCCTCCTCCAGGGGATCTTCCAGACCCAGGGATCGAACCTGCGTCTCTTTTGTCTCCTGCATTGGCAGGCAAGTTCTTTACCACTAGCGCCACTTGGGAAGCCCAAAAACTGGAGGGCAGTGAAGAAAACTCTGTAAGTGAGGGGCTTAGAGACAGGCTTGGAAGGTGGACAGGAACTTCTGAGACAGGCTAGAGTTCCAAACCTAAGAGCTAATAGCAAGTCCAATCTAAGTCTTCACTTACCATACAGGCAAGATGCCCACAGATGCCACAGTCTGACCCCCATCCTGTGGCCCCATCTCTTGACACAGTTCTGCCTCACTCGGCTCCTTCCTCCAGCCTAGAGTGTGGTCACAGTGAAGCTCTCCCAATACTTAGAACATGCCAGGCTTTTGCGGGACTCTACACCTTTGCACATGCTACTAACTCTGGAGTGAATTCCCATGAATTCTTTTTTGTTGAACTTCATTAAATGCTGTCTTTTCCTTCTTTTTTATTCTTCTATTCTGTCCTTGCTCAGCCAAGCTCTTTTCTGCTTCACAACAACTGTACACACTATTTCTGCCTAGAAAACATGTACGTGCTATTTCTTCCCTTCTCTCTTTGTATGGCTAACACCTTCCCATCCTTTGGTTGTTGGCTAATATCAGAACTGACATCCTCCCAGCCCCTTTCCCTGGAAGCACAGTTGTTAGAGCCACCAGGAGCCTCCAATCTGGCTCAACTCAAGTGCCCTTCAGAGTTCCTGCAAAGGTCAATGGCTGAGGAGCCTCAACAGCAACATGTTTCTTTCTCTCTCTCCATTCTCACTCTTCTCTCCTCTTCTTTAATTCTCTCTCCCAAAGTCTAATCGCTTCAGTTGTAAGGGTTTCCAAACCTTGACAGAAGGTTCAACTTTGATTAAAATTTCTCTAGAAGATCACTCACCTGTTGTAGATTATGAACAGTAGGTCTTGCATTTCCCTTCCTTGATTAAAAGTAAATAAATAAGGTGGTCACACCAAAAGGAGTCACTGAATGAGGCCAGAAATGGCTTTGGGAATAGAATTTGAAGCCATGGAATCAGTGATCTTACCTGCATAATTTTATGTTTACACACAAGGTAGCTGATTTGGAAAGATATCTTAGCCTGGGCTGGACTGAGTCCCAAGCTACGTTAGCCTAGCGCTCTTGCCAAAAGACCCTGAATACATTTGAAAGTCACAGTTCCCCCATCTCAGCCCCTCTGTTTATCCTTAGTGAGTCTATTTGTTTGGTTTTGGCCTGCCCCTCCCTGTGGCAGAGAGAGGTCCGGGGTCACATCTGTTTTGTTCACCACTGTGTCCCTAACTTCTGATACAATACTTGATTCATAATCATGCCCTGCAGTCATGTGCCAAATAAGGGACTGAACAAGTTTCTTACCTATTTTTTCAAGATTAAGCAAAAAATGTTAATTCCTAGGTAGAGCGCGGCCCCCCCACCCCTTTTCTTGGGCAGCTATTGGTTGTTGCCTCTAAGCACCCACCACATTGTATATACTACTCTTATAGAGCACGGGATCAAACATTTTCTGAGACTCTATCACATGCACTGTGGCAGGGACTATTTATACATATTTCTCCTTTCGTTCTTTCAACAATTTTAAGAGATAGTACTTTTTTCCAGATTTACAGATGAAGAAACGGGCCCAAAAAATCCAAGTCACACAACCTATAATAGGTGTCAAAGCCTAGACCCAAAGCTAGGACCCCTTCCCTCTTTTGCAAAACCCCTTTCCATTAGATCATGCTGTCATACAGTTGGAAGCTTGATATCATAATTATCTGTTTGCTGGTTCGTACCACCCCTGGAAGCCAAGACCATTCATATAAACATGTTTATGTCCACAGCACTGACCCATGCCATACTTAACATCAGAGTTAAAGAATATATGAATGAATGAATTTGGTTCTGTCTACTGATGGAAAGAGGACTTCTGTGGCCTCAAGGCTTGCTCTCCGAGACTGCTGCTAATACTGAGCACACACTCTCCGGAGGGCTTCTGCCCAGGCCTGAACACAAGTTTGATTCTCCTCCACCAAGTCCCTGAGCCTTAATCCAACCCCTTGTTTCTTCTGTCTCCACCACAAGATTCCCCAGCCCTGAGTGCATCTGACTTCCTTCTGCCTCGTGGGGTATTTCTATCTTAGTGATCAGCACAGCACCACAGAGGCATGGCCACATGACACACTCCTTTGTTACTTGGAACATAAACACTTTTGCTTTATTTGCAGCTGAAGTCACTGCTACCAGGAGTTGTCAGTCAGTCCACAAGGTGAGCCCATGACTCTGACAAATTCTTTTGGGAAATCAAAAATAGCATGCACTCTGTCTTCAGATTCTTTCGGGCTTGATAGGGAGATATGATCACACACGAAACAATTAGAGAATGGTGCAAACAAGTTTAGAGTCATAGGCCAATTTGAGTTACAGTTTGAGGTCCTGACTCTCAGTCTTAATCTTGCCAGCACCTTAGCTCTTCTCCACTGCACTCCAAAACTCTCTGCACATGCTGTTCAGTCCCCCAGAAGTTGACAGTATCATCCCCAGGTTGGGCACAGGGTCTCACAGGCATAATCATGACCCACGGCCTGATGCTTTCAAATGTATTCAGTCTTCTGGCAAGAGCACCAGGCTAACACAGCTTGAGACTCAGCCCAGACTAGGCTAAGATGCCTTTCCAAATCAGCTGCCTCGTGTGTAAACATAAAATTTTGTAGGTAAGATCACCAGTTTCAGGAATTCAAATACATTTCCAAAGCCTCATTATGACCTAATTCAGTGACTCCTTTTCGTGTGACCACCTTATTCATTTTTTAAAAAGCAATTTTTTTTTATTTATTTACATATTGGTGTGCTTGGTCTTCATTGCTGTGCAGGCTTTTCTCTGGTTGAGGCAAGCAGGGGCTACTCTGTTGCAGCACAGGCTTCTCAGTGTGGTAGCTCCTCTTGTGGAGCGTGGGCTCTAGGGCAAGAGGTTCAGTAGTTGGCGTTTCCAGGCTCTAGAGCACAGGCTCCGTAGTTGTGGTGCATGGAGTTAGATGCCCCATGACATGAGGGGTCTTCCTGGACCAGGGTTTGAACCTGTGTCTCCTGCATTGACAGGCAGATTCTTCACCACTGAACAACCAAGGAAGCCCTTATTCATTTTTTTTTTTAATCAATAAAGGCAAACTATGAGACTTGCTGCTTATCATCCATACCAGTTGAGTGACCTTTAATCACGCTGAACCAGTTGAGAGAACTTTAATCAAAGTTGAGCCTTCTGTGAAAGTCTAGAGACCTTTAAGACTGAAGTTACTAAACTTTAGGAGGAAGAATAAAAAAGAGAAGAGAAAGAAGAAGAGGGAGGTGTACATTGCCTTTTGAAGCTCCTCAGCCACTGCCTCTTGCAGAGAAGGGCACCTGAGCAGAGGCAAGACAGAGGCTCCTATAGCTCTGACATCTGTGCTTCCAGGGAAAAGGGCTGGGGAGTCTGGATCCGCAGCTCTTCATTTTAATGTTAACTGAATCCCTTCCTTCTGCCAAAATGAAAGGTACAGTCATTTATTAATTTACAAATAGAAGTCCAAATTCTTACAGATTTTCTTCAGAATAACTTATAAATACAGAAACAATCCTTGGCGCTTTCCTAAAAGAAATTCTGGATGCACTCTCTAAAACGTCAGTTAGAAATAAAACAGAATCCAAATGTCCCACCTTGTAGAGTCCAAGCAATTCCTATTTTTAGAAAGAGGTGTCAGCCAACCTGCTGTATAAGGCTGTGCTAGGAGCCTTGGCTTTTAGGGAAGTTCCCTGCTCTTGCCTCCAACAGGGTTGTTTCATTTCACTTATATGCCTCTCCATTAACACCTTCCTCCCATCTCCAGGGAGAATGAGCTTCCTATTTGGCCTAAAAGTGCTCTTAAAAACATGACAGTGTACAAAATGAAAAGCTAAACACAAAACCAAAACAGAAAAAATAATAATAAGACACAGGTGCACATGTATCTAAATTCATGTTAGAGATATTGACAGACAAATAAAATTTATACAATATTTTCTCTAGTTGCTCAAATAAACAGGATGAAAATAGCTTTTAGCTCATAAAATTGAGTTTGAAAATCAAGGCTATGTGTGCATAGTACCAAATGCATTCTGTTTTATTTGCATTTGGACTCAGATTCCCCCATTTAGTAGCTTGTATGAACTTGGGGAAAATAATGATAATTCTAGCTAATACATATTGAGCAACTATTACACGTCAGGCACTGAGATAGTTATTTTCCATGTTATATAACTTTTCTATGTCACTTTCCTTTTCTGTAGAGTTATGATGATAATATAGTCCTTATATGTTTTTATAAATATAGAAAAACATGAAAAAAAACCTAGAGATGCAATAAGTGACTATAAAAATAACTATTTTAAAAATTAAAATGGAATGTAGCAATAGCACTGCTAGTATATTTAAACAGCCACCTAATTCTTTGTCTGTTCTTAGATGCATCAGTATTAAGAAAAGAGTCTAAAAGCAATGATTCTGGTACATATTGGATATTTTAATAATCTGAAAAAAAGTCAAACTAGAAATAACTAAGACAACATTATCTTTGAATCAAAGTGAAATTCTAAAGAGTGAAAAGCATATTATTTGATTTCTTTTCCTTGATGTTTTTTGAGTGGGTTTGTCTATGTTCTGAGAGAAAGGCAATTTTATCATAGTTCTAGAAGAAGGACTTAGACCTTAGTTCTCCATCTGTTCTACCTTTATTAACTTGTTCTGTGAACTTGATCCAGTTCATTAACTTTTACACTCATCCATTTGGATATCTATAATTAACTCATTAGAGATTATTTATTTGTAATTTCACCTAGAACAATGATAAGGATAATGAAATATCTAAAAAAGACTTTGTCTTGGCATAATTCAGCGAAACTGTGGTGGTTTTACTGCGTGAGACATAGCACACAGTGCACCACACATGAATGGGTTAAGAGCACCCCACTGGAATTTTTGGCCCTTTCAGAGATGTTGGTAGGGGAAGTTGTTGGAAGCTTTATGGGAAATGTCAATAGCATGCTGAGTAACATTGTGTTTCCTGGTTCCTCTGATCCAGCCAGGGCATTTATTTAACGGCTAGATGAGATGGAAAAAGGAAGAGCATGTACAACAGTCAGCCTGAAATAGCCTGTGGAATGATGTGGAGGTAGAGTTGCTGGCCAAAATCCCTCTCAGTAAGGGACTGGTCTCTGCTGCCCACGGTGGCTCAGCCCAGTTCTAACCCTAGCCCACTCATATACTGAACACAGTAGAAGTGGCCACATGTGCCTGCTATCTCCTCTCAAACCTGGGACAGGCCAGCAGTGTTTCCCTTACACACCTTTGATACAATTAATGCCAGTTGAGATCAAAGTCAAGTTTCTGAGCTACTTTTAAAAACACACTAGGTCTAAGAAAGATAAAAGGCCATCATTTTTTCAGATCTCATCCTTGGTGACTTTGATCAGATACTATCTCCCAACAGGTAAACCTATTATGGTTGAAATCTGATTTTCAACACTCTGAGTGACCTTGCAGAATGTGTGATAACCTATAAGACACTCTTGGCACTTCCCATTTGAGTTGACATTTTTAGATACATTGAACTTTACTATCTTTGGTTCATAAAAAGCTAAGCTGGTAGAAAATGGCAAACTGTGCTGTACATTTATGGCTATGGTCTCCATGTGACTGTTAGGAAAGAAATGAAAATACAAGTGTCAGTAAATGTGGCCTAGAGACAAGAACATTCTGTCTGCCTATTGATATGGGAAAGGGGTACAGGGTTGGGGAACATGGGTGAATTTAAAAATAAATCTTAGCATGTAAAAGGATTTCAAATTGTCAAAATGAAGGTCACTGATGCTGAGTTGGGTTTTTTTTTTTTTAAATTGGAGTATAATTGCTTTACAATGTTGTATTTTCTGCTGTGCAACAGAGTGAATGAGCGACAACTGGACGTACACCCTCTTCCTCTGGAGCCTCCCTCCCACCCCGCCCCGCCCCTCTAGGTCATCACAGAGCACCGAACTCGGCGTCCCCGCGCTGTCTGTCTGACACATGGTAACGGATAAGTGTCAGTGCCACTCTCTCAACTTGTCCCACCCTGCCTTCCAAGTGGGAACTTCTGAATGTAACGTAGAATGGCAGGCTGGAAGAAAAAAAAAACTTTCTTTCATGGAGTCATACACTTGTTTGTTGAGTTTCTCAATTTAGTTCAATGGAAGTCCAAGGAAAACCCAGCATTTTCAGATGAACAACATCAAATTAAGATTGCTGAACAACTGGTCACATTGGAGGAGCTGACCTACTTCTTTTGCTCTTAACTTCATGAAGGGCTACGGAATTATGTAGTAAATGGCGGTGTTCGTGAGAAATACAGCTGAGCAACCTGACATAACCATAAAGGCAGGCAACTGCGGATGGAGCAGAACAGAATTTGATCCTAGGTCAGGGAGAATGTAAGGTCACTGAACCAAGCTCTGCACAGGGTCCAGCCCAGCCAGCAGATGTTACAATAAGACACTTCTGGATGCCTAATCCACATTCAGTAAATACTTGTTGATTAATTAATTGACTTACTGATTGACAAAATGGTCTCTAGGGATGCCAGGTTGGATGACTAGGCTTTGACATTAACTCTATTAATATGTCAGAGGCTTAAGCAGGTCTCAACATTTTCCTGCCTCAGAATTCTCATGTCTACAATACAGAGATAATCACCTGCTCACAGGGGTTACAGGAAAGAAGAGAAGATGGGAAAAAGGCGAGATTATTGTTGAAACCTGAGGCACCCCTCTCCAGTTGAGAGGTGCCAGCACCAGATACTGCAGGGAATCAGCTTAACAGCTCTGCTGTCAGTCTCCTGAAAGGAGAGACAGAGGGCAAGTCCTGTTCCAGGAGCACGAGGCATAGCCAGGCGCATGAAGCAGGGTTGAAGGACTGGCAGAAGCCAAGGGATGTTGAGCAGACAAGCAGGATCAGCTTGAAAATCTCTGGGAAGAAATCTCAGGGATGTTCTCCTCTAAAAACCTTCCCCCAAAGCCCGCTCCTGCTCTATCCTATTAGAGAAGAAGCTCTCAAACCTAAGTGTCTGTACATGAGGATCACCCTGGGATACTTGTTTTTATCAGATTGCCCAGTCCTACCCCTAGAGATTCTAAACCATCACATTTCAACTGGACCCCAGAAATCTGCATTTTAGCAAGGACTCCAGGTATTCCTGTAGCAGGTGGTCTAGAGCCATAATTAGAGAAGGACTGACCTAAAGGGAACCCACCCAGCTGTGTACTTCTTAATGACAGTGCCAGCACCCGTGATGACACGAAGATGCCATTGGGTCTCATATCCAAACATGCTAATTTTGGATTTCTTGGTGTACCAAGGACCAATATCATTCAGAAAACATTCTCTGAGAACCCATTGTGTGAAAAGCATTGAACAGCATAAGAACAATCATGTGCACAGGTAATTTCAAAACCAGGCTGACTTTGATAGGATCAGCAAGTCCTTAATAGGAAACCTGAAGACAAGAAGGAGTCCTTCTAAATGCTGGGATCTAAGAAAGCACCTTGGAAATGGTGCCATCTAAGGTGAAGCTGGAAGGAAGATAGGGCTGCATCTGGTATGAAGAAAGGCACCTCAGGCAGAGGGAGAGGTTTAAACAAAGGCAGGGATGCCTCAGAATCCAGAGCGTTGGCATGTGCCTGGCCTGTGGAGTGTGAGATGGAGACGGAAAGCAGATTAGGAAAAAGGCTACAAGGGTGGGCTGTGACCATACCTCAGAGAGCTCCAAACAACAGGATGAAGTTTGATTTTTGTCCTGACGCGATATATGTAGGATTTTGAGAAGGGTAGCTAAAAAGGATGTTTCATTCATTTAATTTAATAGGTAACACAATGTTTAACTTAAACAGTATTCTTTTTTTTTAAATTGAAGTATAGTTGAAGTTATACATGCCGGGAAGCGCAGCCAAAAATTTTTTTTGGTTTCATCCATGGCACAGCAGGAAAGAATGCAGTGTAGCAGATGTGGGTTGATCCCTGGGTTGGGAAGATCCCCTAGAGAAGGGAATGGCACCCCACTCCAGTATTCTTGCCTGGAAAATCCCATAGACAGAGGAGCCTGGCGGGCTACAGTCCATGGGGTCACAAAGAATCAGACATGACTTAGTGATTAAACAACAACAACAAAATAGTTGAATTATGAGGTTGTGTTAATTTCTGCTATACAGCAAAGTGATTCAGTTAGACTAAATATAAATTCCTTTTTTATATTCTTTCCCATTATGGTTTATCACAGAATAATGAATATAGTTCCCTGAGCTGTAGAGTAGGACCTTGTATATCTATTAAACAATATTCTTAGTAGTTAATATATCCATGGGGCACAGAATTTTAAAGGAACAAGATGGTACATAAATGTAAAATTTCCCTTCCTTCCACCCCTGTGCCCCTGCTGTTTATTCTGGAAGCAACTAATGCTACCTATTTCTTTTGTATAGAGACAACTGTTTGGTAAAATAGATAATGTCCCGATACTGGTTTGATAGTAGTGGAGAAGAGAAAGATTAATGACAGAGACACCAGTTTGGCAATCACTGCAAAAGTCCAGGTGATGAAATGAGGCATTAAGTAGAGTAGTTACTCTGAATATAAGAGACTCTAAAAAGACATTTCATCATCCTTTACTTCCATCCAATCTGTTTAGAAATGGCACGGTAGGAGTCGAAGATGACTGAAATTTTGTCTTGAGACTTGAGGAATGCTAAGGAGGGGAAGCTATTTTGTGACAAGGAGACGGGGAGGCTGTGTGGGAAAGATGAACCCTGTTTTGGAAATTTTTGTTCATGAAATGACAAATATTCCATTAGCCCGTGAGCTACATAGCTTGGAAGAGAAATATATACCGGGAAGTCAAGGGCATAGAGCTGGTAGTTAAAGCTATGGGATCAGATGAGCTTGAAAGAGGAAGATAAAAGGGGTATGGAGGACTAAAACACTTCCACATTTAAGGGGAGAGTAGAAGAAACCAGCTGAACAGGGACTGAGGAGGACCTGCATTACTGAGTCCTGGGGGAGAAAGAGTTTAAAGGGGAGAGGCATGGATTTCTGGCTAATACCTCACTGTGGGAACAGAGATATGATGCAGTAAGGAGAAGCACTGAAAAGAAATCCGTGGACAACCTGGTGATGAGCAGATTACTGATGAGCTTTAAAGGATAACTGCTGAAGAGTGGTGAGGGGGGAATCATGCAAGGGAGAGAGTAAAGGGAGGCAAAGGTGCAGGGGCCTTGTGAAGACCTTTCTCTCAAGAAATCTACTATGAATGGAGGGAGAGAGGAAAGGACCCGGGGAAAGGGAATAAAGCAAAGAAAGGACTTTTTTTTTTTCCTGCAAGTGTAGTGGAAAAGGTTGACGAGAAAAGAGTGGAGTTAGGAAGATATTTAATGGAGCAAGATGGCTATTAGAGATCAAAGGGGAAAAACTGAAATGAAGGGAGGAAAACCAAGGAGTTGACACCTTATCACCTCAGCCCTCTCAAGAAAGAAGCTGAGCTTACCCGCCATGGTTGAGGGAGTATTTTGGAGGTTTGCCCCCTCACCATCAGTCTCAAAAGAGTTGTGCTGAAAGTACATTTGGTGTCTGAATAATCTTGGAAATGTATTCAAGAACTATCATGTTCTTTCTGTAGCCCATAAAGAAGAGCAGAGCAAGGGACACAGCATTCCTTCCAGATGGGCTTCGGGAGACAACCACGGGGCTCTGTTAAGCACTGATATTGGAAAGAGAATGCAAACAGCAACTGCAACATGTCTATTAACATCCTATGAAAACTACCAAAAGGTACGCACAATTTATGGGGCAGACGTGGGAGATTTGAGTGGAGTCAGTATGCCTCCCAGTGATTTGGGTCAGTGCAGACACTTCCCCAGAATTCATAATCGGTGATTCTCCAAGGACAGAACACAATGCCTTCCTCCTTCTCTCCTCCCTTTCCTTGTAAGCCTCCTTCCTTTATCTTCACTTGCTCACCCTGGATTTACTCCCAGAATACCAAAGAAAGGCAGAGAAGCAGCATTTCTGCTCAGGTTAAAAACAGTTATAATAAGGACATATTAGTTGTGAAAAACTGTGTCCTCCAAGAGGATCACAAGGACCTGCAAACATATCCTGATTTTGTTCCCAGGTTAATATATTTGAGTTTAGCTTGTTTTGTTTTTATGCTGTCCTAGTCCTTTCTTCTTCTTTATTTTTGTAATAACACTCCGATTTTAAATCGCCCTCATATGAGTGGCTTATATTGTGCCTGCCTCAAGCAATTATATAAGAAAATTATGTAAGTACATTTAATGTTAGACATTTATTCCTTCATTTTAAAATTTGATATGACTCTCAGGGAGTGTTTCTTATTGTTTACAGATTATTTCCTGAATTCCAATAGAGCAGTGTATATGTAAAACCCACATTGTCCGTTTCCTTCTTAGGCAGCGTATTAGTTGGTTAAAGCACACTTCTAAGGCTATACTGCCCTCAAGTGGTCTGGCTTGGGAACAAACAATTATTTTTTTTCTGGATGGAAACTTTCTAACCAGACTTGTCTGACTTAATAGTAACTTCTGACCAGAAAAACAACAACAAAAATTATTGTATGCCAAGTCTGAAGAGTATGAGGGAAAAGGAAGATTTTATTTCCCAATGTTCTCTCAAAAGGTATAGAGTAAAAAGTACAATAGCAAGAACCACAAGCTTGTTTTGTGAATTTTAGAGTAACTGTCTGCACACGTGTGGCCACAGGGATGCAGCTGTGGGATATGAGTTGAACTGGCTCCGTTAGGCCTTTGGGGACAATCTTCAGCTTCTCAAGGGCAACCCCCTCATCAGAACTCATGACATCATGTTCCACAACCGAGGACACACAGTTGTTTGGAAAGAATGCATTCAGGGAAAACATCCAACTTTTCCCCATGTGGCCAAGACTCAAAAAGGAGGCCAACAATTAGGGTGGTTACATTAATCACAGGATGGCTTGTGGAGGAGGGTACTGCTGTGGAGGGCCTATAATGGTAGCTCTGTGGGACTCTGTTCTAATTGGCCACCATCAGGGCCCTCTCATGCCTATGGTTAGCTTCCCACGTTGTTGGTGGGAAAAGGAAGAGACCACCCTCAAAGGGATGAGCAGACTCAGGCTGCGTGGGGCTGTTCTGGGCTGGACTGAAGAGGCAGGTCGGTTGGGGGCATTTGGCCACTCAGCTGAGAGCCCCTCCTGGAGGGGGACAGCTAAAGATGCACGTGTGCTGTCCCTTGTGGTTTCTGGGTTTTGGGGTGATTTCTGTTAATCGTGAAAATCCTTCAATGATGGATGATTTCTGAGTGGGAAAACACTAGTTCTCATACGCTGCTCTTCGGCTGGGCACAGAGATGAACTGGGCTGGTCCAGTGAGTAGAAACGAGCTCTTAATTCATCTGTTATCTGGTGCTATGGGAAAGAACGCTGAGCTTCGTAACGTGGGATCTAGCATCAGTTCTGCACACCAGTTATTTGACCATGAGAGACTCACTTAAACCTTCCGGGCTCAGGTTCCTCATCTGCAAACTGTGACATTAGCTCAGGTTAGTGGTTTAAAGACTGCTACGTGGGTGTGCCCACAGGCTACTGCCAGGATGCAGAATCCTTTCCCCTCCTTCTTTAGGCAATAGCAAGCCCACTTGGATTCGCTTTATAAGTCTAAATTTGAAAACCACTGGATCAGATGGTCTGTGCGTCTTTCCTTTCCAGCTACATTATTCTGTGGTCAGGACAGGTAATCTGAGCGGTGATGGTGACACTCGCTGGTGACGTTCTTTTTCTTCTTAAGTGAAATCATATATGGCTCTCAGTCCAAATGCTTCCCTATAAAATGAGTCCCATCTGATTCTGGCATTCTAGGATGACACCAAGTGTGTGTGCTGGAAGAGGGGAGAAGAGGAAGAGGTGTGAACCACTGCGATCCCACAGCTCCTGGGGGACAGAGGCCAGGGAAGGAACTGGGCAGAGCTCACCAAGCAAACACCAGTCTAGGAGTGTGGGCATGTGAAAGTGTGGTTATACTCTATCAGGAAAATCAGCCAGAAAATGGAAGATCACGGCTAAGGAATGCTCTGGAAAAAATACTAGGGAGCATAGACAGAATGACAAATTTTTAAGGAAAATGATATATCAATATATATATATATACATAGCATATATATTATATATAAGATATAATTGCAGCTTTTTTCTCAGGAGGATATAAGGTCTGAATGGGCCCCCAAAGAAAAATACACTAAAAAGAACTTAAAATTTCCGGAAATTGAAGGTTTTAATACACTACACCTGTGTCTCATTCCTAGTAGGAGCCATCACTAATAAAATTCATAAGACTTGTTTTCATCCAGGAAGCTTTCCCTTTAAGGTCACTTAAAAGCAGAATAGAACATAAAATGTGTAGTTTTATTTCTCAATCACTGAAAGTTTTTTCCCTCTGTAGTGTTTAAGTTGAGATCATACAAGTATGGATGAATAATAGCTGGGCTTCAATCCCCTCTCTTGATAACATGTGATACAGATTAAGTACCCGACCAAGGGACTCAGCATCATGAAATAGCCACTGTTCTAGTTCAAGTAGGCCGAGTAAATGCAGAACAATTTTCTTTTCCACTTTGTGTTTTCATATTGGCATCTGTCATTTTATGAAGAGATTATAATTTATGAAATTGCTCAAACTGTAGTTCATAGTTACATGAACTTTTGAGGCCTGATTTGTATGGCCCTCAATAGATTTCTCTATTGGTGTACCCCATTATTGTGCTGAAAATATCGTACAGATAGTGAATGTACATCCAGTGAACAAATATGTACAGAGCACATATTACAGGAAAAGCACTGAAGTAAACAATATGGGGATGCAAAGATGGGCCAGACACAGTCCTTGCCCACAAAGTGCATACATTCTAGTAAAAAGTGATGTGTGTAAACAACCACAAAATAAGAAAGTAAATAGTTGACTACTAGACACACGTGTAGTAATATGTACTTCTGATATAGAGTTAAAGGTGGGATTTTAGGTAGTTTTTTCAGGAAAGGGTTTATGGAGCAAACTTTTGGTCCAGGCCTTAGGTGCACATAAAATTTAGGTAGAGGTGGGAAGAGAGACTGCGGCAGACGGGAGTGACAGGAACAAAGCTACGGAGCTGGGAAAGCGCGGCCAGCGTTGAGCGGCCAGGGTTGAGCAGACAGTGAGGCTGGCAGAAGGCTGCTGCTGCAGGGGATGAGGGGGCCGGGGGTGAGGAGCAGCAGACAAGTCTTGACAGGATGCTGGAATTATATTGGAGAGGCAGTTTTATTTCTGCTGAGGGGAGGGAGGAGTTTTATGGCTGCAAGCACAGAAACAATGCACAGAATATTTAAAAGGGAAAGTGACCAATCCAAAATAGCCTCTGGAAGACTCTCAAGTTAGCCCAGGTATAAAATGGTGGAAGTTTGACTTAGAGTGATGGCATTGGAAATGTTGTGTGAAAGTGTGCGTGGTGGGAAGTAGTACTGGAAAAAATGCAATTCAGTTCAAAGTCACTGCCAGGGTGAAACAATAAGTTGGACAAAATGAAAAAAGTTATAGTCCTACACATAAAAACATTATAGGCACCTTTCAGTGGATGGGCTAAATGTGTGTGTGTGTGGTGTCGTGTCTGGAGTAATTAGTGTGATATATTTGTACCCATAATTAGCCATAAAGTCCTGCCATCGTTTTCCAAAGTGAAAGAACATTCTTTTAAAGTTAAAGTGAAGAAACACAATCAGGAAGCAGGGCGAAGTGGTTGGGTACTCATAATCATTACTTTGTAAAGAGGGTTGAGTATTTTTCCATTTCAGCAAGTCATTAGAACAAGTGGAAAATCTATTGGAAGACAGATACAGTCTGTAAACAGAACAAGATAATGTACATTTCCTTACAAATGGTCTGTAGTTCTTTTCTTGTTAAAAAAAAAATGAGTATTACACCCAATTCTTTTGTATTTTACTTCCCTGTTTACCATGCTAGGGAAAATGTCATATTTTATGTCAGGTGTAACTAGACAATTGGAGTAAATGACTGTCTATAATTATAAAAATTAAAATGGTAACAAGATGCAGTCATTGAATTAATTCAACAACTGCAGGTTGAATACTTGTTCTGAAGGCAACTTTGGGCTAAATTTTCAGGGAACTGAAATAAAAGAAACTCAGCTCATTCATAAAAAGGCTTGAAATTTAGTTGACTAAATCTGACTAAAGAATAAGAGGAAACTAAAAATCAATAAATCATCATATTATAGGCCCCTGATGTTATTCAGGAATTCATCTGGAGAATTTAGAAAATTCCCAACCCTCAAATTCCACAACAGCATATAACTCCCATGAAATACTCATGTAGCAACAACTTGACATCACAGAGGTATGCTGGACAACAATGGGGCTGGATTCCTGGGCTCACTCACTTGGCTAGTGACCCACTACCTCAAACCAGCTTTGCAGAACTCCTGAATGGAAGTCTTTGCAAGGTTGCAAACAGCAATACCATGAACCTTCGGGATTAATTGAAATGTCGAAACTGGGACTGTAGCACTACACAGGGTCAAGTACTGTACAGCAAGAAGCCTGTCCAAAAGGGACTGAAAGAACAAAGGCATCCTTAGAACAGAGTTGGCTTCTCAGAAAATGTGGGCTTGTGTTGAGAATGAGTCATGTTCAGGATTGGTAGAAATGAGAGAAGAATGGGGAAGGGAAACATCCCAGCATCTGGCCTTGCCTGACTTCTTGCTTCTGGGCTCTTTCTTCTCCATCCTTTGTCTGGATTGGCTAGATCCCACTTACAGGCTTAGCCCCACCTCAACCAGTAGGTCAGGCCTTTGCTTGGGCATGCGTGGTTTCAGCAGCTCTGACAGTGGGCTGCAGGCCTATTATTAAGTGATAGGTGCCACAGCAGGCACTTTATTTAATCATCATACCAAATCTGTAAAATATTGTTTTCCCAAGTGCCCTGGTAGCTCAGATGATAAAGAGTCTGCCTGCAATGCGGGAGACCTGAGTTCGATCCCTGGGTCGAGAAGATCTCCTGGAGAAGCAAATGGCAACCCATTTGCAACTAACACACAAATATATAAAGAAATCAAGGCTCACAGAAGTTAAGCTAAGAAACTTGTTCAGGATCATAAATCTGGTGGCAGGAGAAGAAAATTCAAGTCCAGAATCGTTGACTGTGGTAGATTGCCTCTCAGGCTCTGAAACACATATCCCTAGCCTTGGGTGTCAGAGGCACAAGAACGGGTTACTTGCTGGTAGGCTTTCCTTGGGTGACTCAGTTTTGACAAGCTTCTGCCTTGTTCTACAGAAACAATCCTGTAACTATATTCCTGCTGGCCTTACTCTTTGTGACTTACCAGCTCTTCTGCAATGGGAGTCTCTTCTTGCCTTTTTCATACATCCTCCTTTTCCCAGGATGGAAATCTTGTTTCACTTGAATGTTTGGACTCTACCACCAGTTAATAGCTATCCCTAGAACTGTCTGTATAACTAGGTTTCTCAGAATGGTTGTCTTGGATTCTGCATATCTGTCTGTCATCCATATACTAGTCCATCCCCACCCTTGAAGTCTGGCTCTTTCTGAAAGGAACTGCTTGCCCCAGACTATCCCCAGTCTTCTGTTCTCATATCTGTCCCAAACTCCATTCTTGTTACACTTTCTTTCTTTCAGTACTTGTTATTCAATTGCTGAGTCGTGTCTGACTCTTTGTGACTCCATGGACTGCAGAACGCCAGGCTTCTCTGCCCTTCACTATCTTCCATAATTTGCTCAAATTCATGTCCATTGACTCGGTGACACCATTCAACCATCTCATCCTCTGCTGTCCTCTTCTTCTTTTGCCTTCAATCTTTCAGGGTCTTTTCCAATTATTCAGCTCTTCACATTAGGTGGCCAGAGTACTGGAGCTTCAGCTTCAATCTAGTACTAGTACTAGACAGATTAGGGAATCTGTCTCCCGAATTATTTAGCCTTCCATGTGCAATTCTTTGTCCAGCTCCTTTAACCTTGTAGCTGGGCTATGTGTGCCTCATAATGTTAATTACGGTAGAACAGTGGTAGGAAAAAGCATAGTGTATTCTTGAGAGGTGCAGAGCTTGACCTCACAAGGGTGGGAGGGTGTGACAGGTCATTGAAAATAAAGGTGAATTAGTGATGTGAATGTTCAAATTACCTTACAGTTGCACTCATTTCACATGCCAGCAAGATGATGCTCAAAATCCTTCAAGCTAGGCTTTAGCAGTAGATGACCCAAGAAATTCCAGATGTACAAACTGGATTTAGAAAAGGCAGAGGAACCAGAGATCAAATTGCCAACATCCGTTGGATCATAGAAGTAAGGGAATTAAAAAAAAAAAAAAGTCTACTTTTGCTTCATTGACAGTACTAAAGCCTTTGACTGTGAGGATCACAACAAACTGTGGAATGTTCTTAAAAAGACATGAATACCAAACCATATTACCTGCCTCCTGAGAAACCTGTATGCAGGACAAGAAGCAACAGTTAGAACCGGACATGGAACGACAGACTGTTTCAAAGTTGGAAGACAAGTACGTCAAGCCTGTATATAGTGACCCTACTTATTTAACTTATATGCAGAGTACATCATGCGAAATGCCGGCTGGATGAAAGCACAAACTGGAATCAAGATTGCTGGGAGAAATATCAACAACCTCAGATATGCAGATGACACCACTCTAATGGCAGAAAGTGAAGAGGAACTAAAGAACCTCTTGATGAAAGTGAAAGAGGAGAGTGAAAAAGCTGGCTTAAAACTCAACATTCAAAAAACTAAGATCATGGCATCTGGTCCTATCACTTCATGGCAAACAGATGGGGAAAATGTGGAAGCAGTGTCAGATTTCATTTTCTTGGGCTCCAAAATCAATAAGGATGGTGACTGCAACCATGAAATTAAAAGATGCTTGTTTCTTGGAAGAAGAGCTATGACAAACCTAGACAGTGTATTCAAAAGCAGAGACCATAAAGGTCCATACAAAGCTATGGTTTTTCCAGCAGTCATGTATGGATATGAGAGTCGGATCATGAAGAAGGCTGAGCACCAAAGAATTGATGCTTTTGAACTGTGGTGTTGGAGAAGACTCTTGAGAGTCTTTGGACATCAAGAAGATCAAACCAATCAATCCTAAAGGAAATCAACCCTAAATATTCATTGTAAGGACTGATGCTGAAGCTGAAGCTCCAATACTTTAGCTACCTGATGTGAAGAACTGACTCATTGGAAAAGACCCTGATGCTGGGAAACACTGAGGACAAGACAAGAAAGGGACAACAGAGGATGAGACAGTTGGATGGCATCACAGACTCAATGGACATGAGTTTGAGCAAACTCAGGGGTGCTACGTACGGTTCATGAGGTTGCAAAGAGTCGAACACAGCTTAGCAAATAAACAACAGTGAGTGAAATCACATTAAAGACAATTTTAAATTTGGGATGAGGCACTTGCATATAACCCAACAGTGATGAGAAGTTATTACTCATGCAGGATGGACTGGAGAGGAAAAGACTGAAGAGAGAGAAACTGAGAAACCATTAAAGTTGTGCACATTTGAAGTGATGAGAGCCTGGACTGGACTTTATAATAACCCAAAGGAAGGTGATAAGAAATACCATATGAAGCAAAAACTGTAGACTCAGTGACAGACCGGATTTTTAGAGAAGCAGAAGTCAATAATGACTGCAGATTTGTAAGTATGGTGGTGTCATTGGTAGAAGCAAAGAAATCTAGGAAGGGGAATCAACAGAGTGGGGAGAGAACCCTAAAATCCCAGCTCTCTTTCCAAGAGGTTTCAGTAATAGCACTGATTATATTTGAGTGTGTTGTTAGCAAGTATTCAAGCAGAGGCATGTTTTAAAATCAGTTGAATTGTTGAAGTGAGACTAGAAGGCGAATGAGAGGATCAGAGTTAGACGATCTGATGGGATGGGTGTGGGAGTGGAAGTCATGACTATGGATGAGGGAGCTATAGGGGAACTCAATCCTAATCTGGCAAGCGGTCCACTGTTTGACACAATATTCTGGGGCTGGGTGTGTGCTGGGCCAAGGCCCAAGGATGGGGAAGGGAGTCATGGATGGACTGAATATTCATAATAAAAGAATCTGTTATACAACTTGGCTCTTAAAAAGTCCACCTTGGTGCCTAAGTACGGAATCTCGTGCATGAGAACACTGATGATTCAGCCCCCCGTGTGAGACTCCCCCATCCCATCCCACTGAGAAAAGTGGCCCAAGGGCTGCTGCTATCATTCCCCTTGGGTGCTAAAACACTGAAAGTGCTGCAAAATGCCTCTCTTCTTAGATCAAATATGATAATTATTGAGTTGGGCTTTAATTCAAATTCTCAGTTTTCCCTTCCATAGTGTAGATCGGTGACCAAGATAAGCCAGTGGCTGACTGTGTCTAAGTCAGTATCCTCAGCTGTAAAATGGGAACCTTAACACCTACTTTCCCTTTCTGTGAAAACAGATCAATACAGAATTTATATTTTGTCTGAGTGATGGCAGATTGCTTACTTCAGTATGATTCTTTTAGCTTATAAGTTCAGAGACCAGTGATGGGTATAATCAGTACAACTTTTATGTGACTTCAGGATGAAACTAGGTTTCTTTTAGTTCTGATCCTAATTAAAATTAAAAACTTTGTTTAAAAAAAATAAAATGAAGGAAGGAAGGGGAAAATGTGGTTATTTAGGGTGGGTTCTTTTATAAGGGGGAATTTCTTGGATATGAACTGGCATTTGTCCAGTAATACTCTGAGTTTAGTAAATAACTCAGCATATATGCATAAAGTTTCCAATGACAATCATGAAGCTTAAAAAATTAAGTGGAAAGTACTTGGCAGGACACATATTTACAGTTTGATGAAGGGACATTTTTTTGGTGGCTGGCCAAAGCTGACAGGCATAAGGATTAACCCATCCTCACTCATCACCGTAACAGAAATTGCCAGTTATCACTGGCACCGTGCTGTGGCTTTCCCAAAGAAATCTGGAAGGAAGCTGACCTCTACATGAGTGCGGTGTGTGCGTGCGCGCAAACATGGTGCACAGGTATGCCTTACAAGTGAATGACTCACCGAAGACGTGAAACTTCTCTCATGTATAAGCTACTTTCTAAAAAGGAGGAGAAAGTCTGATGGCGGTACTATAATTCTCTTCTTTCAGACATGAGTCTGAAATAGGTCTCTCTTCTCACTATGATAACATCTTTTAGCACAGTAAAAAAAAGATGTGATCTTCTGGATGACTTACCCATGGTCACACAACTCATGAACAGCAGAGCAGAAATTCAAACCCATGACTGTTTCACTCAAAAGTTCGAATATTTTCTGCTACATTTGCTGCCTGCAAAAAATAATGGTGTGGATGTGGAGACAAAGCAGGAGGCTGGCGGGGATGACTCAGCCTACAAAATACGTGTTTCTAATTCCATGACATCTACTTCATTTCTAATGGTTGCAGGGGAGGCACTGAGATCAATAAGCACTCACTCCAAGACGGAGACAAACTCAGCCTCAGAGAGGCCGCAGCAGCTTTGCCAAGGCCACAGAGCCAGGACATGGGAGAGCCAGGACACACAGCCAGAGATATGAGACCTAAAATGTTTGGTAACCGGTGAAACGTTTTCAAGCGTGATACCTCTTTAAACCTGACAACAACCCCAGGAGAGGAATGCTACAGTGATGGAAAGAAACTGGAATCAAACACAAGAGACAGATTGGCTAGGCTTCCTTATGGGTTATTTCAAATTAGCTCCCACATTTTGAGGCTGGGTCGGGGGTGGGGGGAGAAAAAAATAAATACAAGGTTTTGTTTTCCCAAATGGGAAACGTAAGGAGATCAGATTTTGTTTGTAGGCTCTGATCTCTTTCTGTATGAATGGTAACTATTGTTCTGTCTTCTTTGTTCTGATGAGGGTCTCCATCAGAAGTTAATATAATTCTTATATCAGAATTTCTTAAGAAATTAAATAGTGTTCTACATATAAATGTGCACTTGTGTTCAGGGCAATCTGCAGAGCACTGTAATGGTCACTGGAACTGCCCTATGAAGTCTACCCCTGTAGAATAATTTGGTACTGGGGAGACCTTCATTCCCCTTTTCATTCTTTCTTAAAAGAGGGAAATTTCATTCCCTCCTCAGGTGGGACAATATGACACTTCTAGATGTCTCCTGCCATTTTCCCCTGGAAAGGGAGCTGAGCTGATTGGTTAAGAGCCTGAAAGCCACGAGCCATTGTTTCTCCAAGGAGTAAGGTCATTGAATTGTGAAGTTAGTGATAGCCAATCCTTTCTCTTACTGGTTTGAATGGGCTATGCTCATGGACAGTGGCTCACTTGTGCTTCAGGATCCAGGAAGGAAGCAAACTTTCCCCGAGAAGGGTCAGCTGGGCTTCTGCTCTTGTTGCCAGCTTTCTTGTCTGTGAACGGGTGAGTCAGGAGGCCCATCACCAGAGGCCAATTAACTTTAATCTAATAAATCTTAATTTCCTAAAGGAAGTGCTATATTAGCCTAACTTAAAGCATGTTAGTTCCCTAAAAGGAAGTACTATTAGCCTCAGGTCAAAGTCACATTTTCCAGTCTACATTTATTGTGACTAAAATTGATAATCTGAAATTAAAGCCTAAAAGGAAGGTAGACTATGCAAATTAGGCATTTCAGTCCTCTGCTGCTTAAAACACTGGCATAACATAACCATTAGCAGGACGTGGCTCCCAGTTCTTAAGAGTCATGGATTTGTTTTGCATTTTTCTTTGCTTTGCTTAAAAGGCACACAATAAACATCTGTTGATTCATTAATAATAAGCTACTAAACCAGAGCTGGTGTTTAAATTAATCCTACTTGAGCCAAAACAGCTGGCCTGAGGCACTGAGCAGATCTCAGAAATCAAATGTATCTACCTTCCCAGCAAAAAACAACATGCTGTATTTTAAGATGAAAGCAGAGGAGGAAGGGGAAAAGGAGCTAACAGGAGCTCTCACTGGCACCAGAGGTGCTCAGTCTGGAAGCCACTGCAGCTTTCTGTCTACTCTGAGAGTGCTGTGCTAGTAGCCAGCAAGTCCAGAGAGGCAAAGGGTCATCGAGGATCAAAACAAAGTAAAAGATTCCATGTGCTCTGGAATTTACATGGAAGTTCCTCTGAGGAAAGCAAAAATAACTTTTTTGATTGGTTGCTTCATTCATTCATTTATTGGCAAGGAGATATGCTGCTGCTGCTGCTGCTAAGTCGCTTCAGTCGTGTCTGACTCTGTGCGACCCCATAGACAGCAGCCCAACCAGGCTCGCCCATCCCTGGGATTCTCCAGGCAAGAACACTGGAGTGGGTTGCCATTTCCTTTTCCAATGCATGAAAGTGAAGAGTGAAAGTGAAGTTGCTCAGTCTTGTCCAACTCTTAGAGACCCCACGGACTGTAGCCTACCAGCCTCCTCTGTCCATGGGATTTTCCAGGCAAGAGTACTGGAGTGGGGTGCCATAACTCTTCTAGGTAGAACAAGTTTCTTTGCACTTGCAAATACTTCCAAGATGAAGGGAACCTGTAGAAAGTCCAATGTGGTTCAAACCATGTTCTCCAGGCCAACTTTACCAATAATAAAGCTGATTTTTTTTTTCTAGCTCCATCTTAATTTCTAGCTAATTTCTTAGCTCCATCTCTATCTCTTAATTGGTTCAGAAATTAAAAGGGGTGATTCATTATTGCCCCCTAAAATTTCACAATGTTTATTTTTTTATACAAAAAATTACAGAACTTGCTCTTAGAATATTCCTTAGTTTAGACTGGTTTACATCAATTGGATATTTGGTAAGTGCTGACGGACAGCAGGTAAACAGTATACTTCCCGCCTTATTCCTGTGACTCAGCTAGCTGAAGAACCATGCTGACTGCAGGCCGGAAGAGACTGAAAGAAGTCACCCAGATAGAAGGCCACTCTGTCCACATTGGAAGACAGAGGTGGCCAAATATAGAGACAGGCTGGGCGGGGCTAAGATGCTCAAGAAGTCTGGGGTTGTCGTTCAGAGGTCATAAGTATGAAAAAGTAACCAAGGCCCCCCATTGCACATCTTACAGTATGACCTCATCAGCTTAATCCTGGAAATCTTTTAAAGCAAGGATAACTAGATGCCTACCTTAACCGTAACAAAAGGGAAAGATTTATCAAGGTATTCAACATGGAGCCTGAGTACTCCTTATATGTATTTCTGAGTATTCCTTATATGTATTTCTGAGTATTATATGTATTCCTGAGTATTCCTTATATGGCATTTGAAGATTTAAGCAAAGCCCCTTCAGTATTCCTTGTGTTTTCAAAACACACTCTTGGTAACCAAATAAACTAACTTGCTAAATAGGTTTATTGACTCCCAGCCAGTTAAATGTCAGAATCGTTTACCAAAATCATTCACCTTGGTTCTGGAATGTTGGATCTGTAGCTCTCTGTTTTGGCAGTAATCGGATCTAGCAGGGACAGTTTTCTACTACAACTCCTCTCAACTTATAACAATAAAATAAGGTTATGTGCACTTAGAAGTACATTTATCTGTTTATTATTTACAAAGACATTTGTGTTTGGTGAGTTAGGATAGATGCATGCATACATCTTCTGCAAGGGAGGTATCAAGTTATTAAAAGAATAAGAATGAAGTGGGAAAAAATGAGGTTAAAAAAAATGAAGATGCAAAATCCATTCTTGTTTTTCTTAGTGAAAAACAAGGAGTTTTTAGTGGGGAATACTGCATGACAGAATTAGTCACTAGTGCCCTGGACCCTGATGGGAAATAATCAAACTCCTGGAACTCCAGGCTGACACAGACAGAAGCACAATCTGTGGAAATGTCTCAATAATACATTTTGCTCTCACTAAACTGTTGACCACCTCAAGTCAGAAATTCAATTTTCTCATCCAAGAGTCTATACCTGGTACATGGTAGGCATTTGACATACAATTGTTAAGTGAATGAAATCTGCTGATAATTTATAACTCAGGGGTGATGAGATTTCAGGTAAATGCTTCCGTTAGGTGAGTAATTAATACAATTACAAGCACATCTCCAGGAAACTGCATGAATGTCTGTGTTATCTTTTGTTATCAATATTAAACCAAGGCCCTAGAGAATGAACAGAAATGTCACCTAATATTGTTAATTAAAAGTAGATGATGGTATAATTGAAACTATAAAAATCACTCATAGTTTTTCTTGTGTTCCTGCTGCTGCTGCTGCTAAGTTGCTTCAGTCGTGTCCGACTCTGTGCGACCCCATAGACGGCAGCCCAGCAGGCTCCCCTCTCCCTGGGATTCTCCAGGCAAGAATACTAGAGTGGGTTGCCATTTCCTTCTCCAATGCATTATGTACCCAATATTAAAATGCAAGCAATAGAACATCACCACAAAGCAATTCTATTACGCTTCACTCACACGGAAAGTTTTCATCTATTAATAAATCACTTTTGTTGCCATTTCTACTAATTTTGTCATGTTTTAAAAGATAACTGATCTGTTTTTAAAAAACACCCTGTAATCCACTTCTAAATAAACAGCTGCTTCCATGTATTAGTAATCTTGTAGGAAGAACACCCAGAACTTAATAAAATCTGAGAAGACTTTAGAAAATCCTGACTCACAAGAACATAGTGCTTGTTTGGTTTCAAGCCATTGGCTACTTCATTGTTGGGATTTTCTAAGTTAGGTAGTGTTACACTTGGAATATGCCAGCGAGCATTAATACCAATGACCGAAAGTGAAAAGTCTAGGCTTTCCAAATCCAGTGTTCTCCTTGAGGCAGCAGAGGGCAGTAAAAGCACTATTACATAAACCTTTTAATACAATCTGGAGAGAACTGTTTATTTCCATACAACTGCATTTTCCATTTTAAACATGCCACATGTAAGTGGTTTGAAAGACAGTACAATTTTTTTTTTTGGTCTCAGATGCATTTTTGTAGCCATATAGAATGTTTACAAAGTACAATGAGCTATCTACCCAGCAATTCAGGGACCTACAGTTCAATTTAATATAACAGAAAAGTGAAGATAATACTACATTGGGACCTTGATCTAAAATTTAACTCTGTAGCATAGGAGATAGTAAAACTTGTAGTAGCCTATCAGAGGTAGAGTGCTGTGTTCATTTTAGCAATGAATTTAAGAGGTGCACAGGCCCTTGAGATCAACTAATGAGCCAAGCCCCTCTCTTTAACCGACCTCGAAAGTTAACTGGATTCTCTCAACTTGATAGAGGTTAAACTATAAGCAGAAGAGTAGTCTCCTCATTCCTCTCATTCTTCACCTTTTTGTTTTGCCACAAAGGTCTAGGAATACTAACTTGGAAATGCAGAAGTAGTCAAATGATACTGATCTTGTTTCTGCAAAAGTTTCAAGAGGTGAAAGTGAAAGTGAAGTCACTCAGTCATGTCCAATTCTTTGTGACCCCGTGGACTGTAGCCTGCCAGGCTCCTCCATCCATGGGATTTCCCAGGCAAGAGTACTGGAGTGGGGTGCCTTGCCGTCTCCACGGGATCTTCCCAACCCAGGGATCAAATCCAGAGGAGAAAATAAACCCAGTAATATCATATACTCGGTTTTTGTTGTCTTTTAAAAACTTTTTTATGTTGTATTGGAGTGCACCCAATTAACAATCTTGTGATAGTTTCAGACAGACAGCAAAGGGACTCAGCCATACATACACAGGTATCCATTCTCCCCCAAAGTCCCCTCCCATCCACCCTGCCACATAACACTGAACAGAGTTCTCTGCTAACATCAAATATTTGAAGCTTTAAATTTCTCTCTACCTGTGGCAAATCAATATATATTTCATGATCTTTGAAAGTAGGACCCTGTCGTTTCCTAACCCTAACCCCAGGACTAAAAGAAGACACTGCTCTTTTTTTGGCTGTGCCGGTTCTAGGACCCTAACCAGAGACTGAACCCAGCATTGAGGACTTGGAATCTTAGCCACTAGACTGCCATGGAAGTCCTGACACTGCTCTTTTAACCTCAGCAAACTCATATAAATCTGGTCCCTTTCCTTCTCTCCAGCACTGGATCTTGGTTAGAAATGTTACGAAATGAGGCCAGAATTGGCTATGGATGCTTTCTTAGCTGTGATCTTCCAAAGTCTAGGCTTCAATTTGGAAAGTCTGCCATTCACTTTCCCTACTGATGTAGGAATGTCAGCATCAGGGGACATAGTTGTATGCCCAGTGGTGAAATAACCTCTGATAGAAGAGACATCTCAGTGAAGCCAGGACACTGCTGTAACTGTCACACTGAAACGTTTCATTTCTGGTCATTGTTTATCTATCTGGAACGGGAGGTCTGATTGACATTAGTAAGTTCAGGGGCCACCAGTGACTTTCTCCTGACCCCTGCGGCACTTTCTTCCTTCTTTAAAGAACACACACTAAGCCTCGGGCTCAAGACCTCTTACTTTCATTTTCACTAGTTGCTTTATTCTTAGCCAGCTTGCTTTGTTCTAAGTCTGCAGTCTTTCACCAAGGTCCAGGCTGAAATCCCAAGCAAATTCTTCCAAGGCCAAACAAGGAAATGTTCAACAGTCTCTGGAAACCAATAACCAAGAACATTAGGTTATCTTATTTGGATGTTAATATATTGGATGTTACATATTTTTGACCAAAATGAGACATTTTATGGATTAGCTGTTTATCCTCATTATGTCACATTCTCTAAGAAAGGTTAAAGGTGTATAGAGAGGTCTACATTTTAAGTAGACTCTATATTTCTTGTAAAGTAGAAGGTTTTTCAAAGCCAAGTCAAAGGGAATACCACCACAGAGGCTCTGGTGTTATAAACTTCACTTGAAATGCTATATATCTTACGATTTCCTGAGGAGATGGCTAATAACTAACAGAATTATATAGAGGTAGTGCAATGGTTAAAAATAAACCGAAAAAAAAAAAAACAACCTGCCTGCCAATGCAGGAGATGTAAGAGATGTAGGTTCAATCCTTGGGTCGGGAAGATCCCCTGGAGTAGGAAATGGCAACCCATTCCAGTATTATTGCCTGGAAAATTCCATAAACAGGGAAGCCTGGAGGGCTACAGTCCACAGGGTCGCAAAAAGTTAAGCTGGGCACAACTGAGCACTCTCATTCACACTCCTGCCAAAAACATGGGGAAAAGCATGGAGCCTCTTTGTATAGAAACTATCAAAGACACATAGAAAATGAACATAACTATTCTATGTTCATTTTTCCCAGATGGCAAATGGCTCTCTAGAAATGACCGTGGATGGGAGGGTTCCCCATTTTGCCCTTAGGTGGATAGGCCAGAAAAGCCACAGAGCCTCAGGCCAAGGACAAAGTGGAGCTTTGTTTTCTTGTTTGTATGCTGAAATGTATCACCACTCTTCAAGGATTAGGTGTGGAAACCCTGGAGCCAGGATTTTCAGAATTCTGGCTCTGAAGCAAGCCCAAAGGGAAGCAAAGGACAAAGAGAAGCTCTTTGTTTAGAAAGTCCAGTGTCCAGGAATGTTAGAGCTAAAAGGTCAACTGTTGAGTTATCAGGAAGCTCAAGGAATACCTTATTAACATGGTTCCTCTGAAAGATTTTTTTCCCCCGGAGAGAGAGAGTGAGAGGACAGAGAGAGAGAGAGAGAGAGAGAGAGAGAGAAGAAAAAGAGGAAAGGAAAGGGGGAAAAAAGGAATAGCCAGGATAGAATGGGAGTTAAAATGGGCTCTAAGTTAGAAACCACTAACTAGTTCAACCACCTAAGCCTCTTTCTCTGCAACATTAAAGGGGATTAATAATACCCACCTAAGTTACAGGGTTATTCTAAGAATTCATTGACTTAATCTCTGTAAACAATATAACACAGTGTCTGAAACCTGTCAAGCATGCTCAGTAAAGCTACCCATTGTTACTGTTATTTTTAAATAACTGGATAAGAAGGAGGAAAAAGACATACCCATTGTGAGGTACAGATCCTTAAACACTTCCATGTTACTAACTAATCATTTAGGGCCTTGTGAGGAAGGACCCACTCTTCCACCACATCAGTGGACTCAGGTCCTGGGAGAACTCCATCCATTTATAAATTTACTGAATCTGAACAACCCAGGACAAACCAGGTCACCATTGTTCAGACTGCACCCTGCCCAAAGGGAACTATTTGGGGGAGATCTTTCATTTTCCAAGCCCTGCCCCCTATATTTGGGTTGTATAATCCCAGAAGTGGCATTTTTTTTTTTTTTTTTAGTTTTGCATAAATGTTCCATATGACCCAGGAGCAGTTCTGGGGTCCAATCCTAAATCCCACAGCTCTTTCATGACCTGAACTTTCAGTCATACCCTGGCTTCCCTTGTCTAGAGAGACGGCAGATAAGTTTCTCCCTTACCTGGGATCTGCCCAGGTAACCAATCCAGGCCTGTCCTAGCTGTGGACTCAACCCTGAAACGCAAACAGAGGGAGAGTCTGCTTTTCTTCCTGCCTGAAACATACTGCTTGAGTATGGAGGTATGGGAGCGAGAGGGAGCGATGACGGAAAGCAACCACCTTTTCTGTCTCCCTTTTCATACCAGCAGCCTGGATGGTTGCTGGAGAACTTCACAGCCATTGTCACCAAGTCCCTCTGTCTGAACCGCCATCCTAGGATTCACCTAGATCAACGTAGCCTGTCCCGTCACACCTGGCGTTCTCTGATCTGTAATCCCACCACTCTCTGTTCATAGCATCCTGTGCATACTGCCAGGAGCCTAAATCCACAGAGGACAGGACCTCTGTGCCTCTGTTTTACGAAATTTTACTCCCAGGACCTAAAATGGTACCTGATACACAGCAGACGTCCGGCAAATGTTGTTGAGTGGATGTCTAAGTGGGTCAGTACATGTAAAGCAGGGAGAAACTGCAGCCACAACTGCCTTCTGTACGGAGAACAGAGAGTGGATTCTCTGCCATGAAAAGCCCCTCGCCTGAGCATCAGGGCGGATTTAGGCAGGAACGAAATGGCCCGGATTTGAACTGCCTGCAAGGAACAGAATGACTCTACACAACAGACAGCAAGAGCACCCCAGAGCTGGAGTGTGGGGGCGCTAGAGCTCGCGGCAAGAGGGGCGGCCTGGGGGAGAGTGGGCAGGGCAGTGCGCGAGAAGACCGCAGGAGTGCGGGCGCGGCGCGGGGTGAAACAAACTGGAGAGTTCCGGTGACGGGGGCCCAACAGACCCACGACAGGAATGTGCCCCATGCCATTTGAAGTTGACTGCTGCGTTCTCCCATGACCCCAAAACTCTCAGTTCAAGTTTTGAAACATTATCAGTTTTGTTTTCTTGATGGCTTTGTGTGGGAGGAGGAGAGGCAGATAGGGAGAGGGAGAAGAGAAGAGAAGGAATTGCGACCCAAGCTTGGGTTTATGTCAGGACAGAGATAAAGAAACTGCTGCAAGATGCAGAGTACATCGGAAGGCAGGAAGTCAGAGCACAGCCCACTGCAAATGCAACAGGACTCGGGGCATTCTTTGGCCTTCAGATGGACATGATATGGGAATTGTGTGCTTCTAATCTTCATCAGATCTCAAGGGGTTAGAAAGTCCCAGCTAACACCTGGGGCATCATTCTGCCATAAAGGTTAATTTTCTTTTCTGTGACCCATTTGGACTATGAGTCCCTTAAAGGCAGGGATTTCCTTATTTGGAAAAGCATATATACCTCTAGCACAGTGTCTAACAGAGAGTAGCTACTGTCTGTTGAATGAATAAACGAATGGCTTTACCACAGATCTTCTTCATGAAAAACTAACAAAGATTAATGAAAAATCAAATGGGAGAGAGAGAGAGGAAGGAAGAAGAAAATGGAAATAGAGATGATGGAGAGAGGGAGGAAAGAAGGGTGGAAAGGAGAAAGAGAATAAGAGTGGAACCCTAATACATAAAATCTGAAGGTTTCCTCAGGTGAGGTGTTTTTTTTTTTTCCTTGCCTCCAATTTATCCCTAACAAACTTTCATTGTCAGTTGTTCCATATTCTAGAATTAGGTTGAGAAGAGCCAAGAAAACCTAGGGGATGGTTTTCATGGGAAGTCCTCCTCCTAAGCGCAGGCCATGCACATCCTGAGAGGCTGCAGTCCCCTCTCAGTGACAGCCACGCGTCGCCTGGCCAGTGGCTGAGTAGAAGGAGTCATTTCAGGGACAGAATGTCTCCAGAATCAGCTCTGGCCTCTATGCTACTGTGCATCCACCTGGAGGCAGTACTCAAAGATGAATAACAAGGTTTCCAGACCTTTGTTAAAAGCTTAACACAAGTTGTTAGATCAGAGGGTCTTCGGATATACCCCTGCAATAAAGGTTTTATTGATAATAGAATAAATTATAACAACATTTAATAATACTAATCTTGAAAAGTTGGTTGATCCTCATTTCCGTGTGTATTTGATCAATTAATAGAAAGAATAAGTAAAGTCTGATGTTTAAAGAAACGTAAAGATGCAAAACTTAAAAATAAGTTTTGGGACCAGGTCTAAAGACATGAAAATCCAAATGTCATAAGTTGTCCTTATTATTGTAGATATATTAAGCATTGAAATAGCAATTACTCATAATATACATCAGTAAGTCAGGCAAAATGATTTCTTAGTCTGTAAACTTGTGTGAATATGCACTTAAATGAATTACCCCATCTTTGAAATTATAGATAGGATTAAAGCTTAGTTTTTCCTAGATGAAAATATGCTTACATAGGACAGAAACTACTGTCTGCATACTCAGTGAGATCATCTGACAGGATAGATCTCTGCCCAGGATGCCTTGTGGAAAGTATCTGACTCCAGGAATGAGAATGAATCTCTCATTAAAGGTGGTATAGAAGTGCTTCTTTCTTAGAATCAAATGAAATAACTGAATTCATTCTCAGGCACGTTTAACTCTTGTTCTCTACCTGGCTTTCAAATATGTCCTTGCTTTACTTTCCCTTTTCATATGACGGGACAAAATACACTATTGCAAGGCAAGTCAATAGTATGTGCCTGAGATGAAGTAAGCTCTCGCTCAGTGGCTGTCCCCACAATTTCTCTTGGTCCTCAGTGTATTTGCCCTCAGATTCTGGACATTACAGACAGTTTGCATTCCTCAAGGCCAGGATCATGGCTAACGGGTGGTAGGGAGAAAAGGGCCTGTCATCCTCCAAAGATACGACCTGCCAACAAAATGTGGATAAGCCCAAGAAACCACTTCCAAACATGGAAACATGACTGGATCAGTTTGAGGCAGATGGAAGATCTTGCCAGTTCTTAATTTTGCCAATCTCCCTCACTGATTTCTCAACCACTCAACACAGGATGAAAGGGGGGGGAAAATGACTTCTATTTCCAACACTTTGGCACTATTAGAAATGCAAACGTTTTCCCATAATAAGTAAAATACATAATAGAAAAATTAAGGATCTGAGGATTATCCTGAAACCTTTTACAATTTATGGAAATTTCATAGCAGAGTTTATTTTTTTTAAGTAAGAATTGAATATTTTCATTACCATCTTTGTAGATATTTTATAGCTAAGTTTATTTTTGCAATGCCAGAAAAATTTTTGCTGTTCACTGATTAATGGAAGGAACATGCACCCCCAAGACAAAAGCATAAAATTCCAAAAATGCATTAACAATGCTTTCTTTATGTACTCACTGTCTTCTATTACTCCATGACTGGGGCTTCTGAGACTTTTTTCCCTCTTACTTTTCTGATCAGTTTTTCTCTATTTTTCTTTGAAGACTTTCCTTTCTCCTCTATTCCTAACCATAGGTTCCCTCTTTGGCTTTTCTCTCTGAAAGCAATCCCTCAGTGGGCTTCTCTTCTCTCAGGGACTCATTCATCGATTCTATGTGGATGCTTAAAAATATACAACCACATTAACAACTGATTATCAGTCATCCTCTATGTGAAAGCCTGATCTGTCTTCAGAACAATAGATTCAAAAGTAAAATAACATTTTTTCCACAAACAAGGCCCTAGCTTCTCATTCTGTCAGTGGTGTTAAGACTTAAATGAAGATAATATCCTAAGAGCCATAGACTAGAAACTGATGAGGGCTTAGAAGTAAGCCTGCCTTCCTGGTGATTCACTGCATCACTTCTGAGACCAAACATTTTATGGGTTATTTAACTATCCTCTATTGCTTTATATTTGATTTGATGAATATCTATTAAGCACTTACTCTGTGCCAGGTGCTGCTCTAGATGCAGGCAGACAGAAGTAAACATGAAAGATCCTAGAGGAGTTTGCAATTTTTGAGGGAAGAAGTGAACAATAAACTCATAAAATATAAGATAGCAAGAAGAGCAATATAGAAGATAAAAGCAGGCTGGTGAAGAAGGGCACCTGGGGGTAGGAGGGTGTGAGGTGGTTCGGGTGGGGAG
>NW_011488987.1:202753-206539 GCF_000754665.1 Bison bison bison
AGCAGGCTGGTGCAGCAGGGCACCTGGGGTTAGGATGCTGTGAGCTGCTTCGGATGGGCAATGCCTCTCTGAGGAAGCAGGATTAGAATTCATACCTGAATAACGAAGCTACAGAAATGCAAAGATCTAGGAAAAGTATGTTGCAACCCAGAGGCAGAGCATATCCAAAGGCTCTGAGATGGGAATAAGCTTAGCATATCTGAGGAATTGACTGAGCAGGCACGCATGCACGAACAGCGCATGCGCGCGCACACACACACACACACACACACACACACACACACACACACAGAAAAGGAAATCAAGCAATAGAAGGCAGGTATCAGTTCATGTGGACTCTATAGGGCAGGGTTTCTCAAGCTTGGCGCTATTGACATTTGAGGCCAGATAATTCTTTGTTGTATTGTGTACAGTGCAAGATATTTGGCAGCATTCCTGGGCTCTATCCTCTAGACTCCAGTAGGCTCTCCCTAGTCGTAGCAACCCAAACATAGCTCCAGAAATTGCCAAATGTTTTCAGGGTTGTGAGGAGCCAAATAGCCTCCAGTTGAGCACCACTGCTGTTGGCCAAGGTAAGAAATTTGGATATTATTCTAAGTGCAATGGGAAGCTACTGGAACATCTTAGGCAGAGAGTGAAAAAAAATGAGTTACACTGTAGGAAGTTTACACTGGCTTTTGTGTGAAGAGAAGAGAGTAGAGGCAAGGAGGAAATTAGAAGGCTACAATAGAAACATAGGTCAGAGACAATAGAGAAATGGTAGCCAAGAGGATTCATCTAGGAATTAGGTAGATGGGGTTCAGAGGAAAAGAATCAAGCATGATGCTTGAGTTCTTTGCTGGAGCCATAAAGTAGTTGGACCTAAGCTCTAAGCCTGAGATGACAGTGACCTTTATTGATAGGGAAGACAAGGACACAGATTTGTGGATGCAGAAGATAGAAATCAAGAATTCTGTTGGCCATACTAAGTTTGAGATGTCTATTGGATATCCAAGTGCAGACGTGAAGCAACAGATGCATGAGTGTGGCCCCGGAGGACAGGCAGGATTGGGGATTGAAATGTATAGATGGAATCTGAAGATGCGAAATAGATGGGATTTTCTAGCTTAGTCACTTCCTTTGGATGCTGTAACAAACTGAGTACACACTTGTGGCTTAATACAACAAAAATGTATTCTCTCGATCTGAGGCCAGAAGGCCAAAGGCAAGGTGGTCTGTAGGGCAGCACTGCTTCTGGAGCCCGCAGGGGAGAGTCCATTCCTCACTGTTTGTCGCTTCTGGTGCTGCCAGCAGTCCTTGACTGCAGCCTCTGGCCACAGCTCTCCAAGCTCTATCTCTTTGGTCATATCACTTCCTCTTCTGTCTGTAAAATCTCCCATACATTTCTCTCTTTTTTTTATTCTTTAACATCCGTTCATTTAGGCCATGCTGTACAGCATGCAGGACCTTAGGTCTCCAGCCAGGGGTCGAGCCTGTGCCACTAGGCGTTGGGGGTGCAGAGCCTTAACCACTGGACCGCCACGGAAGTCCCTCCCTCATGTTTCTCTTATAAGGACATTTGTCACTATTAGGGCCCACCTGAATAATCCAGGATGATCTCTTCATCTCAAATTCCTTAATTTAATTATATCTGCAAAGACCCCTTTTCCAAAATAAAGTAACACTCACACGTTCTGGGAATTAGGATGTTGACATCTCTCTTTGGGTCTACCATTCGACCAACAATACCTAGAGAGAGGTTGTAGACAAAGAAGACAAAAGGGTTGTTCCAAAGACAGTGCCATTCTGAGGACAGGGCCTTTGCAGACTCCAAGTAGGTAAAGGAGGAAGAGCTAGGAAAGAATGGCCAGACGGTACAGAGGTCACAGATAACTAGAAAGACAGAGCCTAGGGTTCATGTTTCCTTTGTATCGCTCATGTTTCTTTGCACCAGATTTGTCCCAGGATAACTTTAAAAAATAGTTGAATTGAAATGAATGTTTATAGTGATCTTCTTAAAAAGCACATTGTCTGTGCCAGTAAACTTCCTTGAGGTTGTTGGAAAAACTCAGGGGTAATCACCCACACATTTATTGTTTTAGGTAAGCACATGGAAAAAAGAGAAAGAAAGAAAAAAATCTGTTTTATTTTGTGCCAACTTTTTACGATAAAAGTAACAATCACTCTTCTTTTAATTCTTTATTCCCAAAGCACAAAGGGCTAACATTTGAAACCTATTTAGCAAATTCTTTGGAACTTGTAGCAAACTTTCAAAGTTAGATTTAGGATTCAAACCTCCATTTCTGGTTAGTGAAGTGAAAAAAATGGAAAGCAATGATTCAAGGAAATTGCTTTCCTCTGATGCCCTGATATGGAAATGGGAAATACACCTTCACTCCTGGGGAAAATATACGTATTATATTTTCATAGAAATAATAGATTTGGTATTACCAATAACTTTATAGTTAATACTTTTCAGCTTTATAGCCCTTTGAATAGAAATATATTATGCAGGATCAAAATGTCATCTGTCTTACAACGTAAAAATTGTTATTTAGAGAAACACATTTTAAATCAAAATAAAATTGAATGTATGACCTCAGAATGCAGGAACACAAGTCCTTAAACCCCAGGTGTGACTCTTACTGGCTGGCAGGGTACTCTAGGTCTTACCCTGCAAAAGCTCTCGGGAGAGCAATTAGAGGGAGAACTTCAACTTTTCTTCTAGTCATCTTGCTTCTAGAAGGGAAACAATGACTGAAGCAGTCTGTTTCCTGAGACGGTTGATGACTGCAAGGGGAAGCTTGATGAATTTTCTAGAATTTCCCTCGGTTCACACACTGTGGCCAAGTTGTAAGGCAAAGCTATTTAGGAGCCTTGTGCTCTCCACTGGAGATGGTGCAGTACTTGCAGTCTCATGCTTCTGACCCTCTCTCCTCCACCTCCCGCCTTCACTCTTACCTGCCACAGAACCCCTAAGGACTAGACAAAATTAGATAAGATTGAGACTCGCTTGTCTAGGGCCTTACACCTTCCAAGCAAGTATAATATCAAATAAGTAATGAATCAGTCAATTAATTTGGTGTACAAAGTTAAAGAAAAGTATTTTAGCAGAGGACTTAAAATAATATGACATGTATTAAAATCTTTGGGATTAAATTTCACTTGTACTTTTCTCTTGTTAACCACTCTCCATCCCACTACCAAACACATAATGTCTGAGCCACCAGGAAAGCCCATACATATACCATGGAATTCTCAAGGCCAGAATACTGGAGTGGGTAGCTGTTCCCTTCTCCAGGGGATCTTCCCAACCCTGGCATCGAACCCTGGTCTCCCACATTGCAGGTGGATTCTTTACCAGCTGAGCTCCTGGAAAAGCCCCAAACACGTACAACATATATCCAAACCAGTACTCTGATCTGACTGGGTGAATTTAACTCAGATGACCATTATATCTACTACTATGGGCAAGAATCCCTTAGAAGAAATGTGGTAGCCATCATAGCCAATAAAAGAGTCCGAAATGCAGTACTTGGATGCAATCTCAAAAGCGACAGAATGATCTCTGTTTGTTTCCAAGGCAAACCTATCAATATCACAGTAATCCAAGTCTATGCCCCAAAAGTAATGCTGAAGAAGTTGAAGTTGAACAGTTCTATGAAGACCTAAAAGAACTTCTAGAACTAACACCCCTAAAAGATGTCCTTTTCATTATAGGGGACTGGAATGCAAAAGTAGGAAGTCAAGAAACACCTGGAGTAACAGACAAATTTGGTCTTGGAGTACGGAATGAAGCAGGGCAAA
>NW_011488987.1:206639-207475 GCF_000754665.1 Bison bison bison
AGAAGTGAAAAGCAAAGGAGAAAAGGAAAGATATAAGCATCTGAATGCAGAGTTCCAAAGAATAGCAAAGAGAAATAAGAAAGCCTTCCTCAGCGATCAATGCAAAGAAATAGAGGAAAACAATAGAATGGGAGAGACTAGAGATGTCTTCAAGAAAATCAGAGACACCAAGGGAACATTTCATGCAAAGATGGGCTCGATAAAGAACAGAAATGGTATGGACCTAACGGAAGCCGCAGATATTAAAAAGAGGGGGCAAGAATACACAGAAGAACTGTACAGAAAAGATCTTCATGACTCAGACAATCACAACGGTGTAATCACTCACCTAGAGACACACATCCTGGAATGTGAAGTCAAATGGGCCTTAGGAAGCATCACTACGAACAAAGCTAGTGGAGGTGATGGAATTCCAGTTGAGCTATTTCAAATCCTGAAAGATGATGCTGTGAAAGTGCTGCACTCAATACGCCAGCAAATTTGGAAAACTCAGCAGTGGCCACAGGACTGGAAAAGGTCAGTTTTCATTCCAATCCCAAAGAAAGGCAATCCCAAAGAATGCTCAAACTACCGCGCAGTTGTACTCATCTCACAAACTAGTAAATTAATGCTCAAAATTCTCCAAGCCAGGCTTCAGCAGTATATGAACCATGAACTTCCAGATGTTCAAGCTGGATTTAGAAAAGGCAGAGGAACCAGAGATCAAATTGCCAACATCTGCTGGATCATTAAAAAAGCAAGAGAGTTCCAGAAACACATCTATTTCTGCTTTATTGACTATGCCAAAGCCTTTGACTATGTGGATCACAATAAACTGTGGAAAATTCTGAAGGAGA
>NW_011488987.1:207575-208343 GCF_000754665.1 Bison bison bison
ATTATAGGGGACTGGAATGCAAAAGTAGGAAGTCAAGAAACACCTGGAGTAACAGACAAATTTGGTCTTGGAGTACGGAATGAAGCAGGGCAAAGGCTAATAGAGTTCTGCCAAGAGAACGCACTGGTCATAGCAAACACCCTCTTCTAACAATGCAAGAGAAGACTCTACACATGAACATCACCAGATGGCCAATACCAAACTCAGACTGATTATATTCTTTGCAGCCAAAGATGGAGAAGCTCTATACAGTCAGCAAAAACAAGACCGGGAGCTGACTGTGGATCAGATCATGAACTCCTTATTCCCAAATTCAGACTGAAATTGAAGAAAGTGGGGAAAACCACTAGACCATTCAGGTATGACCTAAATCAAATCCCTTATGATTATACAGTGGAAGTGAGAAATAGATTTAAGGGACTAGATTTGATAGTGTGCCTGATGAACTATGGATAGAGGTTCGTGACATTGTACAGGAGACAGGAATCAAGACCATCCCCAAGAAAAAGAAATACAAAAATACAAAATGGCTGTCTGAGAGGGTGTTACAAATAGCTGTGAAAAGAGAAGTGAAAAGCAAAGGAGAAAAGGAAAGATATAAGCATCTGAATGCAGAGTTCCAAAGAATAGCAAAGAGAAATAAGAAAGCCTTCCTCAGCGATCAATGCAAAGAAATAGAGGAAAACAATAGAATGGGAGAGACTAGAGATGTCTTCAAGAAAATCAGAGACACCAAGGGAACATTTCATGCAAAGATGGGCTCGATAA
>NW_011488987.1:208443-242443 GCF_000754665.1 Bison bison bison
TAGCAGCAAGGCTGTATATTGTCATCCTGCTTATTTAACTTATATGCAGAGTACATCATGAGAAACGCTGGGCTGGAGGATGCAGAAGCTGGAATCAAGATTGCCGGGTGAAATATCAATAACCTCAGATATGCAGATGACACCACCCTTATGGCAGAAAGTGAAGAAGAACTAAAGAGCCTCTTGATGAAAGTGAAAGAGGAGAGTGAAAAGGTTGACTTAAAGCTCAACATTCTGAAAACGAAGATCATGGCATCCCGTCCTATCACTTCATGGCAAATAGATGGGGAAACAGTGGAAACAGTGGCTGACTTTATTTTTCTGGGCTCCAAAATCACTGCAGGTGGTGATTGAAGCCATGAAATTAAAAGACGCTTACTCCTTGGAAGGAAAGTTATGACCAACCTAGATTGCATATTCAAAAGCAGAGACATGACTTTGCCAACAAAGGTCCGTCTAGTCAAGGCTATGGTTTTTCCTGTGGTCATGTATGGATGTGAGAGTTGGACTGTGAAGAAAGCTGAGGCACCGAAGAATTGATGCTTTTGAACTATGGTGTTGGATAAGACTCTTGAGAGTCCCTTGGACTGCAAGGAGATCCAACCAATCCTTTCTAAAGGAGATCAGTCCTGGATGTTCATTGGAAGGACTGATGTTGAAGCTGAAATTCCAATACTTTGGCTACCTGATGGGAAGCGCTGACTTAGTTGAAAAGACCCTGATGCTGGGAAAGATTGAGGGCAGGAGGAGAAGGGGACGACAGAAGATGAGATGGTTGGATGGCATCACCAACTCAATGGACATGGGTTTAGGTAGGCTCCGGGAGTTGGTGATGGACAGGGAGCCCTGGCGTGCTGCAATTCATGGGATCGCAGAGTCGGACACGACTGAGCAACTAAACTGAATGTCAACTGTTGGAAACATAAGTAAACCACAATTTTTTTTTTTTGAGACACAAAAAGGATGAAAACAATGCCTACTTAAGAATACTAAGAATAAATTGAAAAGTGCCTTGAAAAATTAAAGCAGAAAAATGGTCAAGGAATTGCTGAGGCTAAGAAATGATACACGACTCTTCAAAAGTTGAACGTTCAGCAAGCAGCTCTTTGATGTGACTGGAGAATTAGCTCATCTCTGCATTGTGTTCACTACATAAGTGGAGGGGTATTTTGGCAAGAAAAGTGGCAGCAGATTCTTGGCTTTTCCCATCAGGCTTTTACAAGCATGAGCAGCCCTGGGTTCCAGTGCAGGCTCTGTGACCTTTCCACTTAGTGACTGATAAGTCCTTGTCCCTTGCTGAGGCCCTCTCTCTCCATTTGCAGAATAGGAGCAATAATGAACACACTGACTGATTCACAGATTTGTTGTTAGGATGACATGTATTAGCAGATATGAAAGTGCTTTGAAAAGGTTTAAAGTTGCAAGCCATTTTATTGTGTAGGAAAAGGTATCAGGATTGAGATTTTCTGACCCTACTCAGGCCTCATAATCAGTTAGGATGATCACCATCCTTTCCATTCAGTTCGGTTCAGTCACTCCATCGTGTCCGACTCTGCGAGCCCATGAACTGCAGCACGCCAGGCCTCCCTGTCCATCACCAATTCCCGGAGTTTACTCAAACTCATGTCCCTTGAATCGGTGATGCCATCCAACCATCTCATCTTCTGTTGTCCCCTTCTCCTCCTGCCCTCAATCTTTCCCAGCATCAGGGTCTTTTCCAATGAGTCAACTCTTCACATGAGGTGGCCAAAGTATTGGAGTTTCAGCCTCAGCATCAGTCCTTCCAATGAACACCCGGACTGGTCTCCTTTAGGATGGATTGGTTGGATCTCCTTGCAGTCCAAGGGACTCTCAAAGTCTTCTCCAACAACACAGTTCAAAAGCATCAATTCTTCGGTGCTCAGCTTTCTTCACAGTCCAACTCTCACATCCATACATGACCACTGGAAAAACCATAGCCTTGACTAGATGGACCTTTGTTGGCAAAGTACTATCTCTGCTTTTGAATATGCTATCTAGGTTGGTCATAACGTTCCCTCCAAAGAGTAAGCGTCTTTTAATTTAATGACTGCAATCACCATCTGCAGTGATTTTGGAGCCCCCCAAAATAAAGTCTGTCACTGTTTCCACTGTTTCCCCATCTATTTCCCATGAAGTGATGGGACCAGATGCCATGATCTTAGTTTTCTGAATGTTGAGCTTTAAGCCAACTTCTTCACTCTCCTCTTTCACTTTCATCAAGAGGCTTTTGGACCTCCTTAAATAATAATTAGAGTAGCTACCATGTCTTTAGTGTCACATGGACAGAGCATTTTACAATAATCTTTGATACAGGGTTACTACTTCCATCTTCACAGATAACAAAAGTAAAGTCCAGAGGGATTAATGGCTTTCCAAATCACAATTCTGATAAATGGAGGAGGTGGGGTTTGAACCCAGATCTGATTCCCCGGCACATACTCTTCCAGAATGAAGACCAGAGAGATGTGAAACATGGGCTCCAGTAGCATGGGTGGGTGTATTGATGGACCTCAGCCTACTTCTCTTCACTAATTCCCGAGTCTTTCAGATCAGCAGCACCCACTAGGTCCCTGCCATGGAAGATCACAGTGAACTTTGCTTAGGAGGAACCTACTGTGTTTATAGGGAATGGTTTTTCCAAAGAAAGACCCCAGTTTCAAAAATCTATTACAGGGATAAAATTTGCCAGGACATTCTTATAATTTATTGTGTAAGTGAGTTCATAAGCTTCTTATCGCCATGTTGTCTTCCTGCATCTATTCTCCATGTGCCTAAGGGGAAGGAATAAGATCACCCAAGCTCTATGGTTTAGAAACCTTTTTACTCTACTGTGAGTTACACTTGCCTCCACCTCTCCCACTAAGTTTCCTCCCTATTGTTTTGTTACAAGTGCTCAATAAGCATTATAGATTGACTGGCTATCTCGGAAAGAATTGATTTACCCAGTAAAGAATAATTTTTAGGTTGAAAAAATTAAAATAAGTTGAAACAATAAAGCTGTAACTACTTATATCTACACTGTGTAATGTGAGTGTACTGGTTCGTTGAGTTTCTCTGCGCCCACATTCTCCTCTTCCTCTCTGTAATGCTTAGAACTGTTGACCACAGTTTAAATCTTGAAAGAACTTCCTCTCTTGGCATCCATAAGTTTTACACCATCCTGATACTCCACAGCCTCTACTTTAATAACTGCATCTACAAGGATTTTTCTTCTACTTCTTACTCCTCACACATGGACTTTACCTCAGGTTTTATCAGTTCCCTTCAAAATTGGTCTCCATCTATGAAGATGGCTTCTGAATCTCTTCATTTCCAGTTGGTATCTACTTTTCACTTGCATTCCGTATAGTCTGTGTTTCCCAGGTTAAAAACCTTTGAAATAATCTTTGATGTTTCCACTTAGGTTTCCATAACAGCTTAGATAATTCCTCTTGATACTTCCTGAGAAACAGTCTCAGAAGCTATGCCCTATGTTTTACTTATTTAAAATGGATCTTTGAATTCCAGGCCCTCCTCTTGAAAAATGCACAAAGGTCTGAGTAAGCCTCTGTTTCCTTTTTCTTATCCCTTCTATTCTTGCACATGGTTGCCAGATTAATATTCCCCAAATATTTTTTTGCTTTCCCACTCTTGCTCTTGACCTCTTAAGACAGCTTTGCTTTATCTGTGAAATGAAATCAAAATTCTTTGCCTGATAGTCACATCCTTGTAACATCTGGATTTAAGCAACCTTTGGAAACAGATCTGTTTTTCTCTACTTTAACCTGTCGCTTTGGGTAGACTGGTCTTCCTTCTGCTCTCCTCTAGTAATGTCTTCCTTCTGCTCTCCTCTAGTAATGTCTTCCTTCTGCTCTCCTCTAGTAATGCCGTGTACCTTGGCTCAAACCCTTCCTCTCACCTAAAATGCCTTCTGTTCTCTGCTGCTCTCCTCCAATTCTTTCAGTTAAAAAGGCCCAGTTCTTCAGTTGCTCTTTTCCCAAGAAGCTTCTCCTGATTACCTCGGTCCAGAATAAAACAGGCAGGGGAAACACATTCTCTAAATTGCAGCTATTGCGACCTCAGAGGCCACGCACCAGCTAAGACCCACTACTACAGGACATTCTGCATTGTGGAACAGAGTTATCATTTAGCTTCTCATATGTGAACATCTAAATTTCCCATTATGTTGCACCTCCTCTAAGGATAAAAGCAGTTTGGCATGGTGGTAAAGCTAGGAAGTCTACAGCAAAACTGTCTGGGTTCTGGTTATCACTTACTACCTATGTGATCTTGGGCAGTGTATTTTATTACACCTCAGTTTCCTCATCTGTAAAAATGTGGATAATATTATATTTCACATGATACTCACTTATCATGCGAGTTAATATGTATAAAATGCTGAGACAGTACCCAGCACATAATAAGTACTTTGTAAATGTTAGCTATTATTCTTTCTTTTATATTTCCCCATGTATACCTAAATTTAGACAGATGTATACACACATATCTATATCTACATCCATATATACACACATTATATCTGCCTTCTACAGATATAATGTACCTACATCTGTACCTACATCTATATATATAATATATGCATACACACACACTTTACATCTACATCTATATATCTGGGAAAATAGTTAATAAACCAACCAGTTAATTTGGGGGGTGTGGAAATGCCATCTATTTCAAGAATAGATATGTGTTTCTGTATAGCTCAGTTTTGTGCCTGGATTCTGCCTAGAGTTCCTTCAGCCTCTCATTCTTTTCCTGACTGCACATGAGTGTTCTTCTGAGACAGAAAGATGGGTGGCAGACTTAATATCAGTTAATGCTGTGACCAGAATAGAAATGCTCATTTTCAGTTGAACATCTTTTCACATTTGAAGACATACACATTCCCTAGATGGCAATGATGAATCTATATGAAAGGGTGCTTTGTAATAGAATTTGTGTTCGGTTTGGAAATAGGATCTAGGGCTTTCCCCATGAATAATCTTCCTGAAGTTAAAAAGAGAGAGAGGGAAAAAATGGGAAAAAAGCCAGAACCCCGTTGAATGATGAAGACATTTAAGGCCCATCTGTAGGAAAACTGCCTATTTTTAAAACATCTTCTTTTGTTTTAAAGATGTGTACCAGTGTTATAAAATACGATTACATGAAAATTTATGTACTTAAATCTTTTAAAAACTGAATTTAAAGTGTGATTTTATAACATAACATAGTAAAACCTATATGAGAAGAGGAGCATAAGTAGTTGGGGATGCTAAGGAGAAGTGATGGTTAGAGTCTGAGGATAGGGCAATAGGTACCATGGAGACAGATGCGGCCATGTGTCAGGAAAGTGGGGATGGACAAGGGCCTGAACAGGAACCCTGGCCTTCCGGGAGGGGCAAGGGGATCTGCTCCACCTTTTTCATTCTGATCCTTGCCTCACCAAGCCCAGAAAATCCAGTTTTGTTAGAGAAAAATTCACTGAAGAGGACAAAGAGAGATCAGTACCTCTGATTCTCCACAGAACTCATTAATACCCAATTTCATGGTGACTTATGGTCTTCACTTAGGTGATATTTGGCAACCTATATTAATTCCTAAGCTAAGCTAAGCTAAGTCACTTCAGTCGTGTCCGACTCTGTGCGACCCCATAGACGGCAGCCCACCAGGCTCTCCCATCCCTGGGATTCTCCAGGCAAGAACGCTGGAGTGGGTTGCCATTTCCTTCTCCAGTGCATGAAAGTGAAAAGTGAAAGTGAAGTCGCTCAGTCGTGTCTGACTCCTAGCGACCCCATGGACTACAGCCTACCAGGCTCCTCCGTCTATGGGATTTTCCAGGCAAGAGTACTGGAGTGGAGTGCCATTGCCTTCTCTGATATTAATTCCTAGGCATCTATAATTAGCAGGGTGCTTTTGCAGTTACATGTGCAAAGTACGAAAATTCTACATGGCGCAGTGTCCAGAGCCTCATGGTGTGCACAGTTATGAGCAATTTTTGATTTTCAAAAGGAATGGCTACAGCTGGAGAAAGGTTGGGTCCAGCAGAATCTCTCCTGCTCTGGTCTGAAGTTAATACCCTCTAACACTCATTTCTGAGAACTCTATGCCTTTAGTAATAATCAATGAATAATGAGCGGCTATCCTGTCCCAATGAGAAGAATCCTCTGAAAAGAGAAGTACATGGTATTGTAGAACTTTAGAAAAATAATTGTGTGCCCACTAACACTTCAAATTAAATCAATGTAGGAAACTTGTTTCTTTTTCTCTAAGCTCTCAACATAGTTTGTATGAACCAGCTAAAATATTTTAGCTGAAAATGAATAATGTGTTTAAACTCATATGTGAAGATTTGAAAAGTGTTGTCTTCCTATCCTCACTTCCATTAAGTGAGGTTCCAAGGTCACTTCAAAATTATGCTAATAGAACTACAGCCTTGTTTTCTTTCTTTTCTCATTAGATTTTTCCCAGAGAGAGACTGAAGGACTTATTTAAAAGGAAACAATGTGGGCTTTGCAGGGTTCTGAGTTAGAATTCTGACTTTACTAGTTTCAATCTGATATGTATAACTTTGGGAAAATCACTCCACCTCTTTGAGCTTCGGTTTTCTCTTTTATAAAATTGAAATAATAGTAATTCTTTTGAGAGTTGCTAGAGGAATAGAAATAAAGCTTTATATAGCACGCAGCCCAGTGCCTGACACATAAAGTGCTTTATGAATAATATCTATTAGTATCACTGTTGAAAACTACCAAATTCTTCTTTGTTGGCCTGTATGTGTAATAATGATGCTTACTCCTTGGAAGGAAAGTTATGACCAACCTAGATAGCATATTCAAAAGCAGAGACATTACTTTGCCAATAAAGGTTCGTCTAGTCAAGGCTATGGTTTTTCCTGTGGTCGTGTATGGATGTGAGAGTTGGACTGTGGAGAAGGCTGAGCGCTGAAGAATTGATGCTTTTGAACTGTGGTGTTGGAAAAGACTCTTGAGACTCCCTTGGACTGCAAGGAGATCCAACCAGTCCATTCTGAAGGAGATCAGCCCTGGGATTTCTTTGGAAGGAATGATGCTAAAGCTGAAACTCCAGTACTTTGGCCACCTCATGTGAAGAGTTGACTCATTGGAAAAGACTCTGATGCTGAGAGGGATTGGGGGCAGGAGGAGAAGGGGACGACAGAGGATGAGATGGCTGGATGGCATCACTGATTCGATGGACGTGAGTCTGAGTGAATTTCGGGAGTTGGTGATGGACAGGGAGGCCTGGCGTGCTGCGATTCATGGGGTCGCAAAGAGTCAGACACGACTGAGTGACTGATCTGATCTGATCTGATCTGATGTGTAATAATGAGGATGTGCCTAATTGTTCTATATGGCAAGATGAATTAAATACCTACCATCCAATGTGTTCAAGTAAAATACCAACAAAACAACTGAATAGTAAGATTTAATACTTATGTGCAAAGATTGCTATTGTATTATTCCTAATATTTTCACCAATCTACAGTCTTACTGGAATGGAATTTGAGAACTGTATATAACGTCAATAAGGTAATTCAGAATACATAATTATAAGTGATTCAGACAGAACATCCCCTTTTCTAAATTGAAAAGTATGGTGTCAAATATTAATAAGAGAAAAAAGATAAAAAAGAGGGCTATTTTATAAATTCAATTCCAGAAGAAGGAGAAGTCCTGCTGAATTTGTCTCTATTTAAAATGCCTGTTGCCCTGGTTAGGCATCTTGCATATCTTATCTGTAATCTATCTTCATAAGACTCCTCAAACTGGTGTAGGGGGATTTCCATCCCTACTTCTAACTTTTCCAGGGTAGGGAGGCAGGAACCCACTCCCTCCTTTACCACTCGTCACTCACCCTTGGAGGAGGAGGAGGAGGGCCTTGCCTGATCGGCTGAGATAGGGAAGAGGGACTGAGCAGGCTTAGCTCTCGTCAGACACCATCCTCCCCACCCCCACCTTGCTCCTCCCTGCTCAGGAGACTTAGGATCTATTCTCAGCCAGTCCCTGTGATGAGTTTAGAAGAGTGGCTGGGAGTTCCCTGGTGGTCCATGGTTAGGACTCAGCACCTGCACTCCTGGGGCCCGGGGTTCACCCCCTGGTCCAGGGACTAAGATCCCACAAGCCATGCAGCACAACCAAAAAACAAAAAAACAAAACAAAAACACAGGTGGGCTCCTCCTTGGTGAGGTGAAATACTAAGAAGCTCATTATGGCCATACATCTTGGCCACGTCCTCAAAATCAGCTTCATTTAGTTTTTAAAAATTTTTATATTTAAATCTTCATCTGTTTCCTGGGTTTTGCTTCTCAGTTGTTTCCAATCTCAAGAATAGATGTAATTTGCATTTTATGATGAAAAGCCTCATGTTTGAAGAAGTAATATACATAGCTTGAGAATAGCTGAGTTAGAATTCCAGCCCTGGCCTACTTTACTATACAATCTAGCTTCTTTTCAGGATGCAACACTGCCTTCATTTTTTTGGACAGTAAAAATAACATGACTAAACAATAAAAACTTCTGGTCCTATTTAGAAGCTATATATTTTCACCCTCAGGTCCCAACAAACTGGCTATCTCTTTGTGTACTGGCACTGTCTGGTAACAGAATGTGTCTGCTCTGAACTTCCATCGTTACATACTGTCTCTGCATGAACCAACTACATATAGAAACAAGACGGGAGGCAGAATTAATTAGAGCACAACTTTGATGCAAATCAACCCAATTCTGAGTCCATACCCCCACCTGCCTCCTCTATCGAGTACTCTAGGAGGCAGCATTCCTCTGCCATAATCATCTCAAGGCCAGACAGCTAGGGACCACCCTGATAATCCAGAACTCTCCAAAATTATTCAAGTATCCAATCCTAAACCTGCTCACCTTGCCTTGCCCGTTCCCTCCCTGTAAATCACAATACAGCCTTTTGCCCAAGCTCTCCCCTCTCTCTCTGCCTCCTAACCAACCCTGGCTCTTCCCGTGTGTCCCTTCATGGTGTGTGTGTCCCCTCCCCTTGGAAACTGTGAGTGAAAAACCATAGTTGACCCTTGAATAATACAAGTTTGAACTGTGTGGGTTCACATATATGAGAACGTTCTTCAGCAGTAAATACAGCAACTACAAGATTCATGGTTGGTTGAATCCAAGAATGGGGAACCATGAACACAGAGGGCTGACTGTAAGTTATACATGATTTCCAAATGCAAGGAGGGCTGGCACCCCTAACTCCCACATTGTTCAAGCATCAACTATAACTTTTTAGTAGCAATTATCTTCCGATCTGTTGGCCTCACCATATCTTAATAAAAACAAAATCCCAAGTACATTTTAAAACAAATTTGCACTCTTGCAAATATCAGAGATATTTTAATATCTTGTTTTTTTGTAGCAAGTTATATTCTAAAGCTGTATTACTATAAATTAATGAAGTAATAATTTTCTATAATTCTTTAGAAAAGTAATAGTATTCAGACAAGGATATGGAGGTTGTTTTCTATTGTGGTTTCTTTTAATAGAATGTTGTTTTACAAACTTCATTACATGCATTTAAAAGCAATTTGAAGTCACCTGGTTGCCTTACAGATTCAATGGAATTTTTCTGAAAGCTTCATGAAGATCAGAGTTATTTTCAATACAAATTAGTATGAAGCCATAATGAAACAAAACTAATTATAACTTCTGTGCATATTCTAGAAGAAGAATACAGGGTAGCATTACTCGATACTATATGTAAAAGCATCTAGCGAGGTGAGAAACATGTAATAGAATTTTAAAATGCTATTCTTCCCCACCAATATCTACAACAGCACCCAAAAAGATTTGTGTTGCATTTTAGAAGGAAGTTGGAGTATTGAAAACTAATAGCAGCCTCCCAGAGTTAGGGCAATATTTCTCAATCTTTTTTCATGATCATTTCCTAAGAGGTCTTTTTTCCTAACTGTCCCCATCCCCATTAAACGCTAATACTACACATATACTCCACACATGTGCATGTGTTGTAGCCCGCTGGTGGCCCACAGACCAGTAGAACAGTTAAGATATATTTTTTCCCCCAGAGAAATAATCTTCACCCCCATGGGGGTGATCTTACCTTACTGATAACCAGTGAGAATACATGGTAGAGTTACCAATGGTTCTTAACCCTGGCTACACACTAGAACTAACTGAAAGGGGTTTAATTACCAGGTCCCCATTCAGAGATTTTGTGTAATTCATCTGAGGTGGGACCCAGGCTTTGTTATTTTAAAATTCTCTAGTGGGTTAGATCAAGAAAGATCCTTTACTGCTAATCAGAGAGGAGCAAGTCTAAGTGCTTATTCCATGCTTTAAGCCTGTGACAAGCTAACCAAGTAACATGATATGGTGTGCTTCTAATTTACCTTCATTGTAAATGGACATACATCAATTCTTTCATACTGAAATAAAAACTAGAATATTTATGTATATTTATATGAATGTCCCATGTATAATGAGGGGACAAATGTGGTAAAGAAAGAGGACAATGATCATGATTCCAGGAACATGGTATTTGAAGGAGAAAATTCCCTCTTTTCATCTTTGGGCAGCAGAAGGGCATTATCTGGGGCAGGAGAACACTCAGTTGGCACTGTGACCCAGGAGAGCCTGTTTTGGTAGAACAGTAGTTTTCAAAGAGTGGTCCCTAGACCTTAGAACTTACTAGAAATGCAAATTACTGGACCTTACACCAGACCTACTGGATAAGAAATGTGTGGGGTTGGGGGAGACAGTGATCTTTGGTTTACTAAGCCTACCAGGCTATCATGATACACTCTTGAGTCTGAGAACCACTGTGGTAAAACATGTTTCCTGAGCATTTTATGTTCCGACCGCTTCTTTTCTTTTCTTTCTTTTATTCTTACTGCTGACTTTTTTCCTGTGCTTGATTAAATTTGTTCTTAATTTCATTCCTATGAACCAAGATCTTAACAACCTGGATCATATTAGTGCAATCAACAAACATTAAAAATTCCGACTTTCATAAATCAAGGTTGGAAATAGTGTGAGATAGAGCTGTAAACCACTTTGAACCTCTCTCTGAACAAATTGTAGAGAGGGAAAAGAAAAAGTGTTGCTTTTGTTGTTGTCGTTTTGCTTCCAGAGTTCACTAGCCGAAGAAGTTTCCTTTTGGACTATTACATTTAAACTTCTTTATGTTTTGCGGGAAATGCCAAACATAATCAAATCCCCCAAAACTAAGGTGACATTAAACAAAAAGCAATTTCGAGTATGGTAATAATGACATCTAGTCTCATTATTATTTAAATCTTGCCGATTCCAAAGCTACACTGTCCTTCTGAAATTTAAACACACCCACATACACACAGTGCTCCGGGAGCACTTCCTAGCAGAACTGAAAACGTAGTCCACATACTAGAATCAAACTCTTCCATTCCCTTAAGTGGCTTTAATTTTCCGAGTAGTTCAAAATTTCCTTTTAACAAGGGAATAGATTTGAAAGGTGAAGTGGGATGATGACTTCTTCTGGGCCAGGCCTAATTAATAGAATGCTGATTCTGCCGATTTGGAGAGAAGGAAGACCTTAAAAGACACGGAGAATAAGTGCAGAGTTTGAGGCAATAAACTTATTTCAGGTGGCTTTAATCAAGCTTAAGAGACTGGAATGAAGGTCGTCCTCCTCCTCTACATTTTAAGAGGAAATGCTGCTTTAAAAAGGTTCAGGTTGTTGACATGAACATGCCTAGAAAATAATATTGTATCAGAATCCAGGCATAAAAACAAAGCCCATTTGTTATGTAGCTTAAAGGGGAAGGCTGTAACAAGTTACATGTCTCACTGCCCATAAAAGGTAATATATCTCTGCTTGTGACCTTATTGTTCAAATATACCTTGTGTCTGATGTAAACCATTTTCCCCATCTGGCTGAAAAGAGATAATACAGAGATGACAAAGAACTTTATCCCTAGAGACTCTGAAGTTCATGGAATTCAGTCAGTCTGCCTAAAAATGAATTAAACTGCCTTGAAGCCAGGAAAAAATGTGATCTCTTGTAAAACCTAAAGCATTAGCAAAAAACTCATCTTGATATAACAGAGAGATTAAGAAGAGTGTTTGCTTACAATTTTTAGTTGTAACTTGACAAAAGTAAGACAGCTAATCAATACACTTAAAAAAGTGGTCAACTTTAAGTGCTTGACCCACTGAAGAAGCTGAAGTTGAACGGTTCTATGAAGACCTACAAGACCTTCTAGAATTAACACCCCCAAAATATGTCCTTTTCATTAGAGGGGACTGGAATGCAAAAGTAGGAAATCAAGAAACACCTAGAGTAGCAGGCAAATTTGGCCTTGGAATACAGAATGAAGCAGGGCAAAGGCTAATAGAATTCTGTCAAGAGAATGCATGCGTCATAGCAAACACTCCCTTCCAACAACACAAGAGAAGACTCTACACATGGACATCACCAGATGGCCAACACCGAAATCAGATTGATCATATTCTTTGCAGCCAAAGATGGAGAAACTCTATGCAGTCAGCAAAAACAAGACGGGGAGCTGACTGTGGTTCAGATCATGAATCCCTTAGTGCCAAATTCAGACTTAAAATGAAGAAAGTGGAAAACCACTAGACCATTCAGGTATGACCTAAATCAAATCCCTTATGATTATACAGTGGAAGTGAGAAACAGATTTAAAGAACTAGATCTGATAGACAGAGTGCCTGATGAACTATGGATGGAGGTTCGTGACACTGTACAGGAGACAGAAACCAAGACCATCACCAAGAAAAAGAAGTGCAAAAATGCAAAATGGCTGTCTGAGGAGGCCTTACAAATAGCTGTGAAAAGAAGAGAAGCAAAAAGCAAAGGAGAAAAGGAAAGATATAAGCATCTGAATGCAGAGTTCCAAAGAATAGCAAGGAGAGATAAGAAAGCCTTCCTCAGTGATCGGTGCAAAGAAATAGAGGAAAACAATAGAATGGGAAAGACTAGAGATCTCTTCAAGAAAATTAGAGATATCAAGGAAATATTTCATGCAAAGATGGGCTGAATAAAGGACAGAAATGGTATGGACCTAACAGAAGCAGAAGATATTAAGAAGCGGTGGCAAGAATACACAGAAGAACTGTATAGAAAAGATCTTCACGACCCAGATAATCACGATGGTGTGATCACTCACACTCACCTAGAGCCAGACATCCTGGAATGTGAAATCAAGTAAGTGGGCCTTAGGAAGCATCACTACAAACAAAGCTAGTGGAGGTGATGGAATTCCAGTTGAGCTATTTCAAATCCTGAAAGATGATGCTGTGAAAGTGCTGCACTCAATATGTCAGCACATTTGGAAAACTCAGCAGTGGACACAGGACTGGTAAAAGTCAGTTTTCATTCCAATCCCAAAGAAAGGCAATCCCAAAGAATGCTCAAACTACTGCACAAATGCACTCATCTCACACACTAGTAAAGTAATCCTCAAAATTCTCCAAGCCAGGCTTCAGCAGTACGTGAACTGTAAACTTCCAGATGTTCAAGCTGGTTTTAGAAAAGGCAGAGGAACCAGAGATCAAATTGCCAACATCCACTGGATCATCGAAAAAGCAAGAGAGTTCCAGAAAAACATCTATTTCTGCTTTATTGACTATGCCAAAGCCTTTGACTGTGTGGATCACAATAAACTATGGAAAATTCTGAAAGAGATGGGAATCCCAGACCACCTGACCTGCCTCTTGAGGAACCTATATGCAGGTCAGGAAGCAACAGTTAGAACTGGACATGGAACAACAGACTGGTTCCAAATAGGAAAAGGAGTACGTCAAGGCTGTATATTGTCACCCTGCTTATTTAACTTATATGCAGTATACATCATGAGAAATGCCGGGCTGGATGCAACACAAACTGGAATGAAGATTGCTGGGAAAAATATCAATAACCTCAGATATGCAGATGACACCACCCTTACGGCTGAAAGTTAAGAACTAAAGAGCCTCTTGATGAAAGTGAAAGAGGAGAGTGAAAAAGTTAGGTTAAAGCTCAATATTCAGAAAACGAAGATCATGGGATCCGGTCCCATCACTTCATGGCAAATAGATAGGGAAATAGTGGAAACAGTGTCAGACTTTATTTTGGGGGGCTCCAAAATCACTGCAGATGGTGACTGCAGCCATGAAATTTTAAAAGACGTTTACTCCTTGGAAGGAAAGTTATGACCAACCTAGACAGCATATTAAAAGGCAGGGACATTACTTTGTCAACAAAGGTCTGTCTAGTCAAGGCTATGGTTTTTCCAGTAGTCATGTATAGATGTGAGAGTTGGACTATAAAGAAAGCTGAGCACCAAAGAATTGATGCTTTTGAACTGTGGTGTTGGAGAAGACTCTTGAGAGTCCCTTGGACTGCAAGGAGATCCAACCAGTCCATCCTAAAGGAGATGAGTCCTGGGTGTTCACTGGAAGGACTGATGTTGAAGCGGAAACTCCAGTACTTTGGCCACCTCATGAGAAGAGCTAACTCATTTGAAAAGACCCTGATGCTGGGAAAGATTGAGGGCAGGAGGAGAAGGGGACGACAGAGGATGAGATGGTTGGATGGCATCATTGACTCAATGGACATGGGTTTGGGTGGACTCCAGAGTTGGTGATGGACAGGGAGGCCTGGCATGCTGCAATTCATGGGGTCGCAAAGAGTCAGACACGACTGAGTGACTGAACTGACTGAAGTGCTTGAGCCAAAACTCTTAGCCTAAATATATTTCTTTTAACCATACTCATTTTTACAGTAAAATAGAAAGCCTTTATTGATTTCACTCTTAAAATACTCATGGCATTCTCTTAGCACTTTACATGAGACATTTAGAAATGAGAACATGCTTGATTATGTTCTGATAGATTTGAAATGTTAGAGGCAATTATAGGGAGACTAATAAAACTTAATATAACTTTTTAGTATTTTATAATCTCCAACAATATTAATGAAGACAGAAGGTGCAGTGTACTAATTCTAATAGTTTAAAAACACAAAAGGAATAACCAGTAACTGCCTTTGTTTTATAGCTGGGATGCAACAGAGAGTGAGCAAATGAAGTGGAGGCTCACATAGAAAGCAGAGGCTAACCTGGGGTGATTGCCAGGGTGTGGAATCCTTTGAGAGCTGTTCTCTTCTTGGGTGACAGATTTCTAAAACTGGGTCACAGAAAGAATGTGATAGTCAGTGACCTCTCCTAAGCACCTGTCACTTGTATTCAAAACAGCGCTGCTACTGCCGCTGCTGCTGCTGCTAAGTCGCTTCAGTCATGTCCGACTCTGTGCGACCCCATGGACTGCAGCCCACCAGGCTCCTCCGTCCATGGGATTTTCTAGGCAAGAGTACTGGAGTGGGGTGCCATCACTGGAGCCCCCTAAACAGCACATCTCGAGCCCTCATTTGGCAAGAAAGTGCTGGTTTTGCCTAATATCTTTCCTTTCTTTCTAAACCCTCAAAGTCAGGTCTCATACACAAAATAAAATCATATACGCTACAGGAGAATACGTGGCTTTAAGTCTATGGCATCTGGACCTGTTTATTATATAAGGAACTTTCTGGATGAGAGTTGCTTCACGTGCTGTCTCCCCACCATCTTCTTTTTTTTCACTCTACCTCTGGTTAGTAGATGACCACGTGATCCTGACATGCCTTTATCTACAGAGTCCTGCAATGGACATACCTTGCTTTTTCCAGGTATTTTCCTGATAGTGTTTTTAAAGAGTGTTACAGTATTCCATCAACAATTGCTTTCAAAACAGCCACAAGAGAAACTTTTGAGGGACAAAATGTTGACTATTTCAATTCCATATATGTAACACACTAATTTTGAAGTCATCATGTTATAGAACTTCAGAAGTTAGGATAATCTGGGGCACATCATCTTGCTTTTTAATACCTGTATAACAACTCCCTTGGTTGTCATCACTTGGTTGCCAACATCTTTTATCTTAATACATATGGATAACATATCTTACTTTCTTGTCCCAAATAAGATTTGTTTCAATGTCTCCTGCCTAAGATATACATAAAATCATTTGCAAGATATACTAGTAGTTCAAATCTGGTTCTAATTGTTATTGGATTTTTTTCTTTTAATTGTTCACTTTTAGTTTTTAGAATTTCTTTTTTAGTTTCTTTAACTTATTCTGATTTGGGACAGCCAAGGGTTTTCTGTCATGGGTGAGCTATTTCCTATCAGTATTCTTTTAGAATAACACTATACATTGACCTCTGGAACCTAGAATGATACATAGCAAAACATCTTTTATCAAAATTCTTTGTGTTCTTTGTATAGTTTTTAAACAAGACCCTTCTACAAAAAGTAATGGATAGAAAATAAGGACTCAAAGAAATAACATGACTCAAATACAGTCAGGATACACCATTACAGAAACTTTTGGTAGGTGCAAATAACAATGGTTCACATTTATTTTGTGCTTACTACATGCTAAGCACAGTACTAAGTATTGTACATTCATTGGCATTTAATAAACAGAAGTTCCAGGAGACAAGTACCATAACTGTACCTGTTTTAGAAAAAGCAAGCGAGTTCTAGAAAAACATCTATGTCTGCTTTATTGATTACATCAAAGCCTTTGACTTTGTGGATCACAACACACTGTGGAAAATTCTTAAAGAGATGGGATACCAGACCACCTGACCTGCCTCCTGAGAAATCTGTATGCAGGTCAAGAAGCAATGGTTAGAACTGGACATGGAACAACAGACTGGTTCCAAATTGGGAAAGGAGTATGTCAAGGCTGCATATTATCACCCTGCTTATTTAACTTATATGCAGAGTACATCATGTGAAATGCCGGGCTGGATGCAACACAAGCTGGAATCAAGATTGCCAGGAGACATATCAATAACCTCAGATATTTAGATGACACCACCCATATGGCAGAAAGTGAAGAAGAACTTCACTTCTTTCTGCAAGTGAAAGAAGAGAATGAAAAATCTGGCTTGAAACTCAACATTCAAAAAACAGATAATGGCATCCGGTCCCATCACTTCATGGCAAATACTTGGGGACAAAATGGAAACAGTGACAGACTTTATTTTCTTGGGCTCCAAAATCACTGCAGATGGTGACTGCAGCCATGAAATTAAAAGACGCTTGCTCCTTAGAAAGCAGAGACATCACTTTGCCAACAAAGGTCCATCTAGTCAAAGCAATTGGTTTTTCCAATAGTCACGTATGGATATGAGAGTTGGACCATAAAGAAAGCTGAGCACTGAAGAGTTGATGCTTTTGAACTGTGGTATTGGAGAAGACTCTTGAGAGTCCCTTGGACTGCAAGGAGATCAAACCAGTCAATCCTAAAAGAAATCAACCCTGAATATTAATTGGAAGGATTGAAGCTGAAGCTGAAACTCCAATACTTTGGCCACCTGATGCGAAGAACTGACTCATTTGAAAAGACCCTGATGCTGGGAAAGATTGAAGGCAGGAGGAGAAGGGGATGACAGAGAATAAAATGATTGGATGGCATCATCAACTCGATGGACATGAGTTTGAGCAAGCTCCGGGAGTTGGTGATGGACAGGAAAGCCTGGTGTGCTGCAATCCATTGGGTCGCAAAGAGTTGGACACAACTGAGCAACTGAACTGACTGATTCTGTGAAGGAAGTGAGGTTTACAGAGGCCAACAACTAGTTCACAGTCATACTCCAGTTAAGGCAGGATGCAAACACAACTCCTCCGACCTCAGTACTTTATCACCACACTATTCTCTTTCCTATATATATAAAACCATAAATATCCCCTCAATGGTGTAGATTTTTAATGTTAACTCTCAGCTAAACTCCACCATGGGCTTCCCAGGTGGCTCAATGATAAAGAATCCACCTGGCAGTGCAGGAGACACAAGAGACAGAGGTTCAATCCCTGGCTCAGAAAGATCCCCTAAAGAAGGGAATGGCAACACATTCCAGTATTCTTGCCTGGAGAATCCCATGGACAGAGGAGCCTGGCTAGCTCTACACCATAGGGTTCCAAAGAGTCAGACACAATTGAGCACAGATTCCATTATGATTCATTTTTCAAGCACTGTCTACAATTGCCAGATCTACTGTACAATGTCATTGAATCACCAAGTAAATCAATTATTTCCTTGCCCAAGGACATTAGTTGCTAAAACATGTCTCCTAAAAACCAAAATAAATATGAAAAGCATAATGGGTAAAGCATAAAACTGTGTTACTATTCTTTTTATTATCACAGTTGTTGTTACTATAGGTCAGTAAAACGTGGCCTGCATCATTGCCATAAAGTAAAACTTCTGATTTCAGTTTAGGATTTCCCAGGTGGTACAGTGGTAAAGAATTTACCTGCCAATGCAGGAGACACAAGTTCTATCCCTGGGTTGGGAAGATCCCTTGCAGTAGGAAATGGCAAACCACTCCAGTATTCTTGCCTGGGAAATCCCATGGACAGAGGAGCCTGGTAGGTTACAGTCCATGGGAGCACAAGGAGTCAGACACGACTGGGCATGCACACACTTCAGTTTGTGCTTCAGTTTGCATTGGCATAAAAGTTAGTGATTTTTATGATTTCTTTCCTTTTACTAACTTTGGAGTTCTTCTGTTCTTTTTCTAGCTGCTTTAGGTGTAAAGGTAGGTTGTTTATTTCATGTTTCTCTTGTTTCTTGAGGTAGGCTTGTATTGCTATGAACCTTCTGCAAACTAGTAAAACTACTATGGAGAACAGTGTGAAGATTCCTTAAAAAACTGGAAATAGAACTTCCATATGACCCAGAAATCCCACTGCTGGGTATACACACCAAGGAAACCAGAAGTGAAAGAGACACATGTACCCCAATGTTTATTGCAGCACTGTTTACAATAGCTAGGACATGGAAGCAACCTAGATGTCCATCAGCAGATGAATGGATAAGGACATTATGATACATATACACAATGGAATATTACTCAGCTATAAAAAAAAGAACACATTTGAGTCCATTGTAATGAGGTGGATGAAACTGGAGCCTATTATACAGAGTGAAGTAAGTCAGAGAAAGAAACACCAATATAGTATATTAATGCATATATATGGAATATATGATAACGACGACCCAATATGCAAGACAGCAAAAGAGAAGAGATGTAAACAACAGACTTTGGACTCTGTGGGAGAAGGGGAGAGTGGGATGATTTGAGAGAATGGCATTGAAACACATATATTACCATATGTAAAATAGAAGACCAGTGCAAGTTCAATGCATGAAGCAGGGCACTCAAAGCAGGTGCACTGGGACAACTGGGAGGGAGGTTCAGGATGGGGGGACACTTGTACACCCATGGCTGATTCATGTCAATGTATGGGAAAAACCACCACAGTATTGTAAAGTAATTAGCCTCAAAATAAAATAAATCAATTGATTTTCTTAAAAAGTAATTCACTCAGCCTACTTTCAACTAACATATATTGCTGTTTGACTCGAGTTGCTATGCTTCTCCCAGTAGGGATATATCCTTTTCCTTTATTTATTATGGGAAGGCATTGTTTTGTTTTCACTGTCATTGCTCAGTCCCTAAGTCATATCCAACTCTTTGTGACCCCATGGACTGCAGCTCGCCAGGCTTCCCTGTCCATCACCAGCTCCCAGAGCTTGCTCAAACTCATGTCCATCATGTCGGTGATGTCATCCAACCATCTCATCCTCTGTCATCCCCTTCTCCTCCAGCCTTCAATCTTTCCCAGCATCAGGGTCTTTTCTAATGAGTCAGCTCTTCACATCAGATGGCAAGGTATTGGAACTTTAGTTTCACCTTCAGTCCTTCCAATGAATATTCAGGATTGATTTCCTTTAGGATTGACTTGTTTGATCTCCTTACTGTCCAATGGACTCTGAAGAGTCTTCTCCAGCACCAAAATTCAAAAGCATCAATTGTTGAGTGCTCAGGCTTCTTTACGGTCCAACTCTCACATCCATACATGACTACTGGAAAAACTATAGCTTTGACTATACCAACCTTTGTCGGCAAAGTGATGTCTCTGCTTTTTAATATGCTGTCTAGGTTTGTCATAGCTTTTCTTCCAAGGAGCAAGCACTTTTAATTTCATGGCTGCAGTCACCATCTGCAGTGACTTGGGAGCCCAAGAAAATAAAGTCTGTCATTGTTTCCATTTTGTCCCCATCTATTTGCCATGAAGTGATGGGACCAGATGCCATGATCTTAGTTTTATGAATGTTGAGTTTTAAGCCTGATTTTTCACTCTCCTCTTTCACTTTCATCAAGAGGCTCTTTAGTTCCTCTTTATTTTCTGCCATTGAAGTGGTATCATCTGCATATCTGAGGTTATTGATATTTCTCCTGGCAATCTTGATTACATCTTTTGATCATTTAGCCTGGCAGTTTGCATTGATGTACTCTGCATATAAGGTAAATAAGCAGGGTGACAATATACAGCCTTGATGTACTCCTTTCCCAATTTTGAACAGTCCATTGTTCCACGTCTGGGTCTACCCATTGCTTTTTGACCTGCATACAGGTTTTGCAGAAGGCCAGAAAAGGTCAGTTTTCATTCCAACTCCAAAGAAGGACAATGTCAAGGAATGTTCAAATTACTGTACAATTGTGTTCATTTCATATGCTAGCAAGGTAATGCTCAAAATTCTTCAAACTAGGCTTCAACAGTACATGAACTTAGAACTTCCACATGTACAAGCTGGATTTAGAAAAGGCAGAGGAAGCAGAGATCAAATTGCCAACATCCACTGGATCACAGAAAAAGCAAGGGAATTCCAGAAAAACATCTACTTCTGCTTCATTGACTACACTGAAGCCTTTTACTGTGTGGATCACAACAAACTCTTTTCACTTCAGAGAGTCCAAAAAGAATAGAGGGGTTAGCTATGTGACTGGGAGTTTTGTAACCATCTCAATTTACCTGGGACTAAGGGGTTTCCCAGGAAGCAGGACTTTCAGCTTTAAAATCAGGACACTCCCAGCCAAACTGTGATCCATTGCTACTCTACTGGGAGCAGACTTTTATTACTTCTTCTATTATAACACTAACCTATCTCAAATACATGAGACATACATTTGATTTAACACTGAAAAGCCATCCTAAATAAGGTCTATGTGGCCAATGTAAAGTTGACATCTGAGGAAAGAACTTAAATACCTTCTTGCCTAACGTAGAAATTCCCAGATTTTGAAGTGTGGTTCAGTTCAGTTCAGTTCAGTTGCTCAGTCGTGTCCGACTCTTTGCGACCCCATGAATCGGAGCACGCCAGGCCTCCCTGTCCATCACCAACTCCTGGAGTCTACCCAAACTCATGTCCATCAAGTCAGTGATGCCATCCAGCCATCTCTCCCTCTGTCGTCCCCTTTTCCTCCTGCCCTCAATCCCTCCAGCATCAGGGTCTTTTCCAATGAGTCAATTCTTTGCATGAGGTGGCCAAAGTACTGGAGTTTCAGCTTCAGTATCAGTCCTTCCAATGAACACCCAAGACTGATCTCCTTTAGAATGGACTGGTTGGATCTCCTTGCAGTCCAAGGGATTCTCGAGGGTCTTCTCCAACACCACAGTGCAAAAGCATCAATTCTTCAGCGCTCAGCTTTCTTTATAGTCCAACTCTCACATCCATACGTGACTACTGGAAAAACCAAAGCTTTGACTAGATGGACCTTTGTTGGCAAAGTAATGTCTCTGCTTTTGAATATGCTGTCTAGGTTGGTCAAAACTTTCCTTCCAAGGAGTAAGCGTGTTTTAATTTCATGGCTGCAGTCACCATCTGCAGTGATTTTGGAGCCCCCCAAAATAAAGTCTGACACTGTTTCTACTGTTTCCCCCTCTATTTCTCATGAAGTGATGGGACCAGATGCCATGATCTTTGTTTTCTGAATGTTGAGCTTTAAGCCAACTTTTCCACTCTCCTCTTTCACTTTCATCAAGAGGCTTTTTAGTTCCTCTTCACTTTCTGCCATAATTAAACTTTAACAGAGGACAGATTGGTGGTTGCTAGCAGTGGGAGTTGGAGGTGAAGAAAAGGGATAATTTATACTGAAATACAAACTTCCAATTGTAAGATTAATAAGTTCTGGGGGTGTAATGTACAGTAGGGGGACTACAGTTAACAATACTGTATTCTATATTTAAAGGTAGCTAAGAGAATAGATCTTAAAAGTTCTCATCACAAGGGAAAAAACTGATAACTATATGAGGTGATGCCTGTTAACTAAACTTACTGTGGTGATCATTTGCAAGAAACGCATATATCAAATCATTATTTTGTATCAGTCAATTCAGTTCAGTTGCTCAGTTGTGTCTGACTCTTTGCGACTCCATGGACTGCATCATGCCAGGCCTCCCTATCCATCACCAACTCCCGGAGATTACTCAAACTCATGTCCATTGAATCAACCATCTCATCCTCTGTCATCCCCTTCTCCTCCTGCCCTCAATCTTTCCCAGCATCAGGGTCTTTTCAAATGAGTCAGCTCTTCACATCAGGTGGCCAAAGTTCTGGAGTTTCAGCTTCAGCATCAGTTCTTCCAATGAATATTCAGGACTGATTTCCTTTAGAATGGACTGGTTGGATCTCCTTGCAGTCCAAGGGGCTCTCAAGAGTCTCCTCCAACACCACAGTTCAAAAGCATCAATTCTTAGGTGCTCAGCTTTCTTTATAGTCCAACTCTCACATCCATACATGACTACTGGAAAAACCAAAGCTTTGACTAGATGGACCTTTGTTGGCAAAGTAATGTCTCTACTTTTTAATATGCTGTCTAGGTTGGTCATAACTTTCCTTCCAAGGAGTAAGAGTCTTTTAATTTCATGGCTGCAGTCACCATCTGCAGTGATGTTGGATCCCAAGAAAACAAAGTCTCTCACTGTTTCCATTACCTTAAACAAATACAATTATATATAATTGGGCTTCCCTGGTGGCTCAGCTGGTAAAAAATCTGCCTCCTTGTGGGAGACCTGGGTTTGATCCCTGGTTTGGGATGATCCCCTGAAGAAGGGAACGGCTACCCAACTCGAGTCTTCTTACTTGGAGAATTCCATGGACTGTATAGTCCATGAGGCTACAAAGAGTTGGACACGACTGAGCAACTTTCACTTTTCTTTCATATGTATGTGTCATTTATACCTCAATAAAACTGGGGGGGGGGATTTAAACTTTTACATATAAAAAGCACTATAAGACCTGTCCTAAACATTCTCATACTGACATAAATTTGGTTGTGCACACACTTTGCATTATTTCCACATATATCTGTAGCACTGAAATCAGTATGACTATTAGTTATGTTTTGCTAACACTCATACCTCAATATGAGCATTTCTCCTGAAAATGATCATCTCAAGAGGCTATACATTTACTCTAATGTCATCAACTTAGCTCAAAACATTTCTAAACCTCCTTTTCAGAACTGCCTTTAAAGTCATATTCATATAATTTATAGCCTGTCTTCAATTTTTATGAACACTGTTTTAGAAGCATGGATGATTGTCCTTATTCACCATATATAGGTCCAAATAACTTGATTTTTCCCCCAAAGCAAATTCCTGCCTAAAAGGGCAATGTTTGAAACTTCTGATGTTCTTCAAAAGAGCATGACAAAAGCTCTAAAGACAGTTCCAGAAAGGAATGACAGCATTGCTTTGATCACTGGTAGTATGTTAAGCTGAAGAAGACAACTCCACTTTTAAAGAGAGCAATTTTGGAGTTATAGGCTCTATATGATTGTTCCTTCCCCCCTACATCACTTATGTTAACTTAAAGTCATGCCTTTCAACTGTCAGCTAAAAAGCCTATAATTTCAGTACTCATTTTAAGCCCAGACCTTGGTGTCATCATGCTATGTATCAATCCACTTAGATCTCCTTTTGTGGTGCCTGCTCAAATGCTGAACCCCTCTCTGCAGCTTGCCAGATGTCCTCCTCTAAGAATTACTTTTCCCCTCAGGGCTGCTGTGTTTACCTCTAAGATATCCGCTACTGAGCTGGTAATTGCTTCATGGAAGAGTTGGAGGACGTGGTTAGTTGTAGGAGGTCTTTTTAGGTGAACTTGTCAAGCACATCACGTCTAACAGAAGGTTTTCCAATGTTAGCACTATTTAGATTGGAAAACCGTTTGTTGCAGGGGGCTGTTTTGTGTATTATATAGGATAGATAGCAACATCTCTGGCCTCTATCCACTAGATGCCAGTTGTGAGAACCAAAAATGTCTCCAGACAATGCTGAAGGTCCCCTATAGAGCAAAACTGTCCCGGTAAAGAATCACTGGCTACGCAAGAAACATGGAGATGTGTTGGTTTCTTTACAGAGTTTTAAATAATACATACTATGCTTAGACAAATTAGTTTGAAAGGAAAACACCCCTTCAAATTTAAACCAAATAAAAGTATATTTTAATTAATCGGTATAACAAAATCTGTATTTGGGGGGGGGAAATGTGGTGCTTTCAGGTGAGACACTAACTCCATATGCCAGGTAGAAAGGTATCCATTCTTTTTCATTCCACTAATATTCACTGAGTGTCTACCAAGCGAGAGATACTCCCGTGGGCAATGGGGCTACCGTAGTGAACAAGACAGACAAGATCCCTGCTCTCAAGAAGCCTACAATTTAACAAGTTTGGGAGATGTTAAGTAACCCAGTGTGAGATGTGCCATGCCACAACAGGTGATAAGTATATTAATCATGTTTTTTATTGTCTCTCTATATTTCTTATTGTCTATATTTTATGATGTTTTGACATCTTGGCAAAGGTTGTTGTGGCAGGAGAGAGACTGCTAGTTAATTCCTAAAACAGTAAATAACATGCCTGGAAGCACTGCTTTCGTATGAGAACGAGCCAATCTTGAGTCTCTACCCCCAACCATCTTTAACCCTCATCTGCCAAGGCAGTACTTCCGCTGCCCTAAACCAATGTAGGTCCAGGTGTCAGACAAGTAGGACTGCCCCTATGGCCCAAAGCCTGCTGGAATTACTCAAACTAGCCAACCCTAAACTGTCTTCCTGCCCCTTCCCATGGGAAACACAGTATAGACTACGGCCTATGCTTTCCCCTCATTCCTTCCTACATCCTGACTGATATCGGTGCGTCCCTGTGTGGCCCTGCATGGCACAATGTGTCCCCCTCCTCTCTACAAGTGTAGTGGCATTAACCTCGCTTCTTTCAATGGCGCTAACCTCTCTGCGTTGTCCCTCAGTCACCCCTAAAAACTTAAATCCCACAGGCACACTTGTTGAGATGACACAGAAAGATTAACGTGTTGTTGTCAAGGGGACCATCAGTGCTTCCCTGAGGAAGGACAGAGTTGGTAAGGAGGATACATGGGGAATACATTTCACGCAGGGAGACAAGAATATATAAATGGCCAGGTGTGACCAAGCTGGGGTAAGAGAGCAGAAATGCAGATTCACTCAAAATATTCATCCTGCAGGCAACCAAAAGCCTTAAGTATTTAAACCAAGTAACTAACAGGATTTACTCTGTTTTCCTAGAAGATTGTTCTGGATGCTTTGTAGGGGCAGAGATCAGCTAGTAGATTTTTAAAGCAATATCAGAAAAGATTGATAGCATCCTGAATGAAGTTGGTGACTGGGAATGAACACGCACAGAGTAGGCATTCAACTTATATTTGTTGAATAAGTGAAAAAAATGTAAGTTCACATGCTTGAGTCATAGGACAGTTTTTTTGGGTAATCACTTAAAGAGAATTTACTCCTATTTTGGAAATAATTCTAGTAATTTTTTTTTTAATCTACAGGTGATTAGAAACAAAAAATTAAGAGAGGGGAGATGGAACTAGAGGTACACAGAGTCATACACGCTGACAGGGCACTGAAAGCTAAAAAGTGAAAGAGAGGAAACGAAAAAAGCTCTGTATGCGGCATGCCAGCGTTCTTTAGCATAAATGCTAACATGTTCACAAATTTTAACAAAATACAATTTGAAAATTGATGCTCATGCAAAACTCTGTTAAGTCATCAAGACAGGATATGTAAACTTTTAATAGATGTATTATGCAATGGCAATTATTTTTAGTTTTTTAAAAATAATTTCACCATGTCTTTCTTCTGCCTGTGCTGGGTCTCCGTTGCCGCACCCAGGCTCTCTCTAGCTGTGGGAAGTGGGGTCTCTCTAGTTGTAGTGCATGGGCTTCTCACTGCAGTGGCCTCTCTTGTTGGGGGTCACAGGCCCCAAAGCACCCAGGCTTCAGTATTTGTGGTTCCTGGCTCTAGACTGCAGGCTCAATATTTGTGGCACATAGCCTTAGTTGCTTCCCAGAGCAGGGATTGAACCTGTCTCTTCTGCGTTAGCAGGCAGATTCTTTACCACCAAGCCACCAGGGAAGCCCTATTTTTAGTTTTTAAAGTAAAGATTACATAAAAGTCAGAAAGATTCAAAGTGTAAAGCGATGATGCCTTCCAGCTGAGCTTCCAGATAACTGGGACACGTGCATTATCTGGAGTAGCTCACTCGCGTGTAGTGGGAAAGCCATATAAACAAGTTGCTGCCATAAGTGGAAATGCACCACTCAGAATGACACAATGGAATCTCTCGCCTTTCTTGTTTATAAACTCATGAAGACCGTGCTCCTTGCAAAGCACGTAAAGCACGACACGATGTTTCAAAGTGGCTACCCCACTGTTATCGGGGTTTTCTTTGTCAGTGTGTGCACGAGTTTAGGGAGCTTTTTGCAGTGTGAGTTCCCTGTCCGCCCTCCGCAGCACAGCACCGACATCACCATTCTGCCACCTCCTGCAGTCAGCATGAGCCTCTCTGCCACAAACTTACGACCGCGTTCTTAGACACTAAAATAAAGCTCACTCAGAAAATATTCCTAAATAGGGCACAATGGTTAAACTGAACTGGCAATGCTATAAATATTACAGGGCCAAAGTATATTTTTGTCCTTCTCTATGCCAGACGCCGTTAAGCCAACTGTTAATACACAAACTTTGTTGTTGTTGTCGTCAAGGAGAGTATGCAGCTTCTTCAGGACTATTTTAAATGCTGTGCCTCATTTCACATAAATATTTACCCAAAAGAAGGTGTTTGACAGTGAAAAATCTATATAGTGTCATAATCCTTTTACACAGAGCAGTATTTTCACTGTATAGACCTTGCTGAAGATATAAAAAACTCCCCCATGGAAATCCCACTGTGAGAAGAGAAAGAGGAAAAAGAAAAAAGTATCATCATTCTTCAAAAGTCAAAGTTTATAAAAACAAAACGTCTTTGTCAAGAGGCCCAAACCGTTTGTCTTGTGTTTAAAATATGTTCAACTCAGCAATATCAATGGAAAAAATAGAGTAGTGGTGGATTATTTTTAAAAGCATTTGAAAATAACTCTGTGAAGTGAAAGTGTTAGCCATTCAGTCGTGTCCGACTCTTTGCAATCCTATGGACTGTAGCACACCAGGCGCCTCTGTCCATGGAACTTTCCAGGCAAAAATACTGGAGTGCTTTGCCATTTCCTTCTCCAGGGGATCTTCCCAACGCAGGGATCAGACCTGGTCTCCCGCACTGCAGGCAGATTCTCTACCATCTGAGCCACCACGGAAGCCCCAAAATAAGTATTGTATATATTTTACAAATAAAAAAAATCTCAACATACTTTAACACAACCTCTGAAACAGAGATTAAACTATATATATTAGCATGGCTACACTGGAATATTTAACAATTAATAAAAACATGTTCAGGGAGAATCACAGTGAGGCTATTAGTGAAAAACACATCTTTTAAACACTGTTCTAACTTGTATAACAATAACTTTTCTAGGGACTTTTTAGAAATATTCCAGAAACATCATTTTCTAGTGGTTTTGCCTGCAATAAGTAAACATATCCTAAAAGCAATGATAATATACTAGTTCAGTTCAGTTCAGTTCAGTCGCTCAGTCATGTCTGACTCTTTGAGACCTCATAAATTGTAGCACTCCAGGCCTCCCTGTCCATCACCAACTCCCGGAGTTCACTCAGACTCACGTCCATCGAGTTAGTGATGCCATCCAGCCATATCATCCTCTGTCGTCCCCTTCTCCTCCTGCCCCCAATCCCTCCCAGCATCAGAATCTTTTCCAATGAGCCAGCTCTTCACATGAGGTGGCCAAAGTACTGGAGTTTCAGCTTTAGCACCATTCCTTCCAAAGAACACCCAGGACTGATCTCCTTCAGAATGGACTGGTTGGATCTCCTTGCAGTCCAAGGGACTCTCAAGAGTCTTCTCCAACACCACAGTTCAAAAGCATCAATTCTTCGGTGCTCAGCCTTCTCCACAGTCCAACTCTCACATCCATACAGGACCACTGGAAAAACCACAGCCTTGACTAGACGGACCTTTGTTGGCAAAGTAATGTCTGTGCTTCTGAATATGCTATCTAGGTAACCAATATAAACTAAACACCTGTTACATGCCAAGCTCTCCACTTAGCACTTTACATTTTGTGATCTGAGCCTTGCAACAACCATAAAAAGGGTTTTTCTGTAATTAAATATTATTTCCTCTATGGAGAAGCTGAGCCTGGGTATTCAAAGCCCCAGCAGCTGCCAGGTGAGGATACGAGGATTCAAAGCCTGTCTGTTTGACCACATCCTAGAAACTGGCAGTGAGCCAACCCACTCCTCCAGCAGCTTGTGGCCCTATTGGTCACGGCGAACTTCAAACAATCAAACAATACAGAGGGCCGGCCTCATCTGAGGGGGTGGGTACATTCCAAAACTCCCAGTGGATACTTGAAACTGCAGATAGTACTGAGTCCTACACATACTGTTTTGTTTTTTTCCTTATATAAACATACCTATGATAAGGTTTAACATATAAATTAGGCAAGTAAGTGATGAATAACAATAACTAACAATAAAAGCAGAACAACTACACTGCCATAATAGTGATATGAATGTGGTCTCTCCTAAATATCTTATTGTGCTGTGTTCACCCTTCTCCTTTTGATGACACGAGATGATAAAATGCCTAAGTGATGAAGTGAGGTGAATGATGAAGGCATTGTGACCTAGTGTGAGGCTACTGTTGACCTTCTGACAGCACCTCAGAAGGATTATCGCTTCAGGCGCTCCTGGGTCATGTAGCCATGATGATGTCGAAGGCTGGATGTCAGGAGCAGAGGAGGTCAGTGGTTGGGGGTGAGGATGGAGGGCAGGATAATGGAGTGGGATTTCGTCATGCTACTCAGAATGGCATGAAATTCATTTATTTATTAAAAAAGTGGGGGGTGCACCATGCAGCTTACAGGATCTTAGTTCCCCCAACTAAGGATCAAACCCATGCCCCCTGCAGTGGGGACGGGTAATCCTAACCAAGTGGCCTGCCAGGGAATTCCCTGGCATGCAATTTAAAACTTATGAATTGCTTATTTGCGGAATTTTCCATTTAATATTTTCAGACTGCGGTTGACCACTGGTAATTGAAACTGAGGAAAGTGAAACCGTGGATAGGGGTGGACACATATAGGTGCTCTGAAAGGAAAGTAGACAATGCTTTTAGAGACTATAAAACTCAGGCTATCAGGGGGGAATCTAGAGTAAATGATCCTTGGCCTAAGAGGTATTAGTTAGAAGGAGTCAGGCAAAGAGATGGGGAAAGCTCCAAGCAGCACAGGGAATATAGGGAAAGGACTCGAGGCAGAAAGAGTGGATTCTATTAGTGAAACAGATAGAAAATGAATATATCTGAAATGTATTAACTGAGAGAATGGAGGGAGATGGGCTTGGACATGCAGACCACGTGAGGAATTTTGTATTCATCCTGAGTGCCATGAAAATCGATTGAAGAGTTTTGAGTAAACAGAAGAATGATGCTATTTGCAGTTGAAAGTCCTCTGGCTGCTGGTTGGAAAATAGACCGAAGGATGGGAAGAGAGCAGTCTGGAGACCACTGCAGGAGTCCCAAGTCACTGATGCTGATTCCCGAACTGGTGGCGGCAGTAAGGTTGCAAGAAAGGGAATGAGCTTGAGGTGTCTGTAGAAGTAGATTGATAAGACTTGGTAGTGGATTAAAGAGAAACCTCTAGAAAGCTCATCAGAGGCTTTCCTTAAGTCAGTGCTCAACTCCTTCCCACTTCTGTTGTGTCTGATGGAGACCAGCCCTTTTCAGAGACAATACCAGTGCAAATATTTTATGAAAGGATAACCATGGATGTAACAGTTATTGGTTAGTGGTATTAGGTTGTAAGTGTAACTAAATTTTCTTGGTGTTTCTAGGTAGGAGAGGTAGACAAAGAGGTGGAAGAAAGCTATCTACCGCTAAGGAACAGCTGTTACATTTCCCTTACAAACGCTTCAAGTTGCAGATCCTGGGGGTTGTCACTGTGTTGGAGAACATTAATGGTTAGGATAGAATTCATATTTCAAATGACAGAATCCAAAGGCACGTTGATGTAATACTTTCTCATTAACTTTTATGGGACAATAAAAAGAATTATCTTTAAAAACAAAATAGTATATGTTATATGTGTGTGTGTGTGTGTGTATGTATATATATATATATATATATATATATATATATTATGTTGGAGAAGGAAATGGCAACCCACTCCAGTACTCTTGCCTGGAAAATCCCACGGACAGAACAGCCTGGTGGGCTACAGTCCATGGGATCGAAAAGAGTCGGACACGCCTGAGCGACCAAGCACATACTATTATATACAAATATAAAAAATACATATATAATAAATCACAAAATAAATATATATTAATGCTATCTATTATTAGGCACTTATTTATTAGAATACTAATAATTCAAGTCTACAACAACAGAAATAAGTAATTAGGCCCAATATCAATGGTTGGAGATTAGCAGAATCATGTTCTAAGACATATTTTTTGCCCACATTCTGCAGGTATTTTAGTTTAAGTTCTGAGATTGATTCTACAGACTGCTACTTAGGTGATTCTCTGCAAGATTTAGTCTTCTTTTCCTCAGCATCTTTCTACATATGGCGATAAACCACTTCCCAATGCCATGCGGACAGTCTCTTTGTCAGTATATGGAACTGAATACCTGAGTATGGAATTGCCTAGCCAGAATTCATATAAAGAAGAAAAGTCAAAAGAGTGAGGGTGTTTTGAATCTGTCAACATCAATAACTTTGGAGAGAATGGGAGATGCTGAGCCTGGAAAAGGGAGACTAAGAATGACTATCTTGCTGCAGCTGCTGCTAAGTCGCTTCAGTTGTGTCTGACTCTGTGAGACCCCATAGACGGCAGCCCACCAGGCTCCCCCGTCCCTGGGATTCTCCAGGCAAGAACACTGGAGTGGGTTGCCATTTCCTTCTGCAATGCATGAAAGTGAAAAGCGAAAGTGAAATCGCTCAGTTGTGTCCGACTGTTAGCGACCCCACGGACTGCAGCCTACCAGACTCCTCCATCCATGGGATTTTCCAGGCAAGAACACCGGAGTGGGTTGCCATCGCCTTCTCTAATGACTGTCTTAACTATCTTAATATATACTAGAAAACCTGTCATGTGGCCACAAGAGTAAAACAAGGCTCAGTGGATAAGGAAGCAAATTTATGCTCATTGTAGAGAAGGCCTTTCCCAGTGGAATTGTTCAAAAGTCACACAGGCTGTGGTGGCTCACTGTCACAACAGACACTAAATGACTATTTTTGGCATCAGTGTTTTGTAAAGTTCTGTGAGTTTGTTTGACTACATTGGTAAGAGGCATGTGGCTTCTGCCATAACTGGCCGTCATCTTAGGATCACAGGGGGGATCTCATACAGAATGAAGAAACAAGGAAATCAAGCAAAGAACGAGAGAGAAGGACCCAGACCTAGTCAAGTTATGGACATCAGCAGATCTAAAGCTGCCTTTCTCAGCTTTTCAATCATGTGGACTTTTCAATTACATGAGCCAGTGAAGTTTATTTTTGGTTTAGGCAGCTTGAGTGTGTTTTCTATACATGTAAACAAATGATGCTGCTGCTGCTGCTGCTGCTGCGGCTGCTGCTAAGTCACTTCAGTTGTGTCCGACTCTGTGCGACCCCAGAGACGGCAGCCCACCAGGCTCCCCCATCCCTGGGATTCTCCAGGCAAGAACACTGGAGTGGGTTGCCATTTCCTTCTCCAGTGCATGAAAGTGAAAAGTGAAAGTGAAGCCGTTCAGTCATGTCCACTTCTTCGCGACCCCATGGACTGCAGCCCACCAGGCTCCTCTGTCCATGGGATTCTCCAGGCAAGAGTACTGGAGTGGGGTGCCATTGCCTTCTCCGAATGATACCTAACTCCAATTCTTATCCAAATATGTGTAAAGTCATCCATTCTCAGAAACATAGTGAAAAAGAGACAAGCTGCATTTTGCATGCAGGGATCCACTTAAAAACCAAGAGATCTCTTAATCCTAATCTCTGAATCATATAAACTCAATTTATGTCAAAATCTGGCCTCTGTAACCACCAGTATCTCTTTTGGGACAAACTATGTTAATCAACACTGCAACTAAATATTTACTAAGCATTTAAAACAGATCTAAAGCAGTCTTACAGAAAACTTTTCCTCCTACTTGCCTAAACTTAATCCTTCTTCCTCCATGCAGGGCTACTCTCAATGAAAAACGCAGTTACAATCAATTTAGACATCCTATGGGTTAATGGCATCACTGACTCAATGGACGTGAGTCTGAGTGAACTCCGGGAGTTGGTGATGGACAGGGAGGCCTGGTGTGTTGCTATTCATGGGGTCACAAAGAGTCGGACATGACTGAGCGACTGAACTGAACTGATGGGTTAATGACCTTGTGAACTGATATTGAATGCTTAAATAGTTTCTTGGTTTACTTAAAGTTTTGATAATGTCTCAACACGTAGAACTGTAAGAACCTTAAACTATTTTGCATGATGTTTTCTAATCTTTCATATTTTGATTTTATAGAATTTGGCTTTTGATTCCCGTATCAGTAGGTCATCCTCAATGGGTTCAAATTTTACTGTCCTCTACTTACCTGTGTCTATATGTAAATTGAAAAATGAAACCACAGTCATACACTAAAGCCAAATGTTACCATCACCTTGCTTCCCACCTGCTGGTTTGTGGTCCATTAAAGTGTTAAGATACTGATTTTTTTCCTTCAATCCTCTGTGCAGCTATGCAGGACCCAGACAGGCCCAGACCCTAGATCAGAAGCCTAAGGCCAGAAGCAACCTTGTCTGTTCACCCAAAATGCAATGAAAACACTTTCATTTCCTATGTGTAGCACCACAATAAAAAGTCCATGATGCACCACCCTAAATAGCACTGCTTAAAGATTCTACCTTGTTCCTCTTTTATTGAATTTGGCATATTCTGACTCTGGAAACATAAAAAATATTGTTTTGTTGGCATATTGGTAAAGGAAGCTAAGCTTTCCTTTGAGTTTGAATTCAAAGAATTCCAAAAACTCCAAAATTTACTTTCTTTTCCAGTATTGAGATAAAATATTTTCATTTGTCTCTTTCCCTTGAAAATTATTTTTATATTCTTTTACTCCCTCTTAGGAAAATGAATTTTAGCAAGTGTTGGCTGTGAAAAAATTGTGAATTTTCAGGGTAGAGCGTATGATACATGACTCATTAACGAGACTCCTTGTAACACGGAGATGTGAGAAATGTTGCAGAGATAACACAACCTGGCCCTTGGAAAATTTGTAAGGGACACTGTAGAAAGAGGGGAACTTCTTCCCGTGATGATGCCAATGAACTACCAAGAACCTGCCTGTTACTCTCATTAGCAATGGTTATTCACCACTTCAGATTTTAAATTGCAGAGAGCAAATTCTTATATAGAGTGCCTGATGAACTATGGAATGAGGTTCGTGACATTGTACAGGAGACAGGGATCAAGACCATCCCCATGGAAAAGAAATACAAAAAAGCAAAATGGCTGTCTGGGGAGGCCTTACAAATAGCTGTGAAAAGAAGAGAAGCAAAAAGCAAAGGAGAAAAGGAAAGATATAAGCATCTGAATGCAGAGCTCCAAAGAATAGCAAGAAGAGATAAGAAAGCCTTCCTCAGTGATCAGTGC
>NW_011488987.1:242543-243957 GCF_000754665.1 Bison bison bison
GCAAGAAGAGATAAGAAAGCCTTCCTCAGTGATCAGTGCAAAGAAATAGAGGAAAACAACAGAATCGGAAAGACTAGAGATCTCTTCAAGAAAATTAGAGATACCAAGGGAACATTTCATGCAAAGATGGGCTCGATAAAGGACAGAAATGGTATGGACCTAACAGAAGCAGAAGGTATTAAGAGGTGGCAAGAATACACGGAAGAACTGTACAAAAAAGATATTCACGACCCAGATAATCACGATAGTGTGATCACTGACCTAGAGCCAGACATCCTGGAATGTGAAGTCAAGTGGGCCTGAGAAAGCATCACTACGAACAAAGCTAGTGGAGGTGATGGAATTCCAGTTGAGCTATTTCAAATCCTGAAAGATGATGCTGTGAAAGTGCTGCACTCAATATGTCAGCACATTTGGAAAACTCAGCAGTGGCCACAGGACTGGAAAAGGTCAGTTTCCATTCCAATCCCAAAGAAAGGCAATGCCAACGAATGCTCAAACTACCGCACAATTGCACTCATCTCACATGCTAATAAAGTAATGCTCAAAATTCTCCAAGCCAGGCTTCAGCAATACATGAACCGTGAACTTCCTGATTTTCAAGCTGGTTTTAGAAAAGGCAGAGGAACCAGAGATCAAATTGCCGACATCTGCTGGATCATGGAAAAAGCACGAGAGTTCCAGAAAAACATCTATTTCTGCTTTATGGACTATGCCAAAGCCTTTGACTGTGTGGATCACAATAAACTGTGGAAAATTCTGAAAGAGATGGGTATACCAGACCACCTGACCTGCTTCTTGAGGAAACTGTATGCAGGTCAGGAAGCAACAGTTAGAACTGGACATGGAACAACAGACTGGTTCCAAATTGTGAAAGGAGTGTATTGTCAAGGCTGTATATTGTCACCCTGCTTATTTAACTTATATGCAGAGTACATCGTGAGAAACGCTGGACTGGAAGAAACACAAGCTGGAATCAAGACTGCTGGGAGAAATATCAATAACCTCAGACGTGCAGATGACACCACCCTTATGGCAGAAAGTGAAGAGGAACTAAAAAGCCTCTTGATGAAAGTGAAAGTGGAGAGTGAAAAAGTTGGCTTAAAGCTCAACATTCAGAAAACGAAGATCATGGCATCCGGTCCCATCACTTCCGGGGAAATAGATGGGGAAACAGTGGAAACATGTCAGACTTTATTTTTGGGGGCTCCAAAATCACTGCAGATGGTGACTGTAGCCATGAAATTAAAAGACACTTACTCCTTGGAAGGAAAGTTATGACCAATCTAGACAGCATATTAAACAGCAGAGATATTACTTTGCCAACAAAGGTCCATCTAGTCAAGGCTATGGTTTTTCCTGTGGTCATGTATGGATGTCAGAGTTGGACTGTGAAGAAAGCTGAGCGCTGAAG
>NW_011488987.1:244477-249355 GCF_000754665.1 Bison bison bison
ATCACTGACTCAACAGAGATGGAGTCTGAGTGAACTCCGGGAGTTGGTGAGGGACAGGGAGGCCTGGTGTGCTGCGATTCATGGGGTCACAAAGAGTCAGACAGGACTGAGCGACTAAACTGAACTGAAATTCTTATATAGGTGCTCTCATGTTGCAACTTAATGTTGACACAGGAAACACCATTTTATGGCAAGCACTTAACCTCAATAGGGTCTGTGCCCAGGTTCCATGAAGATTTCTTGGAAATCTTATCCATGAGCCAGGATAAAGTAATTGAGTATCAATAGTACCAGAAATCTGGCAATTTGTTGGCTAAAGTTTAAATTTTTCAACTGATCAATTGCTTCAAGATGCTTGCTTTCAAAGGATAACATTTTTTATTTTATTAACAATAACCAGTTAGATACAAGCTCAAAACTCTGCTCTGTTTCTGATGGCAGGACAGGAAGCTTTTCAGAGCACTTGTTTTTCCTAAACTAGAATATTCCTTTGAATCTCACACTAAGTGCTGCCTTCTTCCTTGTGAGGTCAGCACTGCCTCTATCTCAGAATACAGGTAGGTCAACGAAAACACTCTCATGTATTTTCAAACATCATGGGATCTTTGAAGTGAAAACTCTTATAAATAGTTGAAAGCGCTATTATTAGAAGTCTTTTTGGAAGTTTTACCATTTTGGTCAGAACGAAAATACCTGCTGAAGAAAGAGATTACAAGGCTGTGGAGAGCCAGAATCAAATGGTTTAGAGTAGCTGGCACACTGCTTATGCTTCACTGTGCTGGATGGACACCTTCCAAAATGGGCAAAAGAAACAGAGTTTAAAAGCATGCTGCAAGTTTGAGCTGAGAAGTGTTTAATTCAGGGGAAAAAAACAAACTTGTATTTGTAGAATTCAAATTAATGACTGCTGTAGTAAGGAGTTTTCAACCAGGAGATAAACAAATATTCGCTGATTTTTAAATTATGCATAAAATTGACCCTTATTGACGCCAGTTGTTTTTGTTTCAGTCACTAAGTCGTGTCTGACCCTTTGCAACCCCATGGACTGCAGCACACAGGATCCTCTGTCTTCCATTGGTCTCCCAGAGTTTGCTCAAATTCATGTCCATTGAGTCAGTGATGCCATCCAACCATCCCATCCTTTGTTACCCGCCTCTCCTCCTGCCCTCAATCTTTCCTATCAAGGTCTTTTTCAGTGAGTTATCTCTTCACATCAGGTGGTCAAAGTATTGGAGTTTCAGCTTCAACAGCGGTCCTTCCAATGAATATTCAGGACTGACTTCCTTTAGGATTGACAGGTTTGATCTCCATACAGTCCATGGGATTCTCAACAGTCTTCTCCAGCACCACAGTTCAAAAGCATCAATTCTTTGGTGCCCAGCCTTCTTATGGTCCAACACTCACATCCATATATGACTACTGGGAAAACCATAGCTTTGACTATACAGACCTTTGTCAACAACATGATGTCTCTGCTTTCTGATACATTGTCTAGGTTTGTCATAACTTTTCTTCCAAGAAGCAAGTGTCTTTTAATTTCATAACTGCAATCACCATGCTCAGTGATTTGGGAGTCCCCAAAATAAAATCTGTCACTGTTTCCACATTTTCCCCATCTATTTGCCATCTATTTACTTTGGCCCCCTGATGTGAAGACTTGACTCACTGGAAAAAACCCTGATTCTGGGAAAGACTGAAGGCAGGGGGAGAAGGGGATGATAGAGGATGAGATGTTTGGATGGCATCACTGACTCAATGGACATGAGTTTGAGCAAGCTCTGGGAGTTAGTGATGGACAGGGAAGCCTGGCATGCTGCAGTCCTTGGGGTTGTGAAGAGTCGGACACAACTGAGAGACTGAACTGAATTGAACTGATTTGCCATGAAGTGATGGGACCAGATGTCATGATCTTAGTTTTTTGAATGTTGAGTTTTAAGCCAGCTTTTACACTCTCCTCTTTCATCTTCATCAAGAGGCTCTTTAGTTCCTCTTCACTTTCTGCCATTGGAGTGGTATCATCTATATATCTGAGGTTGTTAATATTTCTCCCAGAAATCTTGATTCCAGCATGTGCTTCATCCAGCCCAGTATTTTGCATGATGCTCTCCATATAAGTTAAATAAGCAGGCAGACAATATACAGTCTTGAAATACTCTTTTCCCAATTTTGAATCAGTCCGTTGTTCCATGTCCAGTTTTAACTGTTGCTTCTTGACCTGCATACAAGTTTATCAGGAGACAGATAAGGTAGTATGGTATTCCCATCTCTTTAAGAAATTTCCACAGTTTGTTGTGATCCACACAGTCAAAGGCTTCAGCATACTCAGTGAAGCAGAAGTAGGTGTTTTTCTGGAACTCCTTTGCTTTTTCTGTGATCCAGTGGATGTTGGCAACTTGATCTCTGCTTCCTCTGCCTTTTCAAAATCCAGGTTGTACACCTGGAATTTCTCCTTTCACGAACTGTTGAAGCCTAGCTTGGAGGATTTTGAGCATTACCTTGCTAGCATGTGAAATCAGCTCAATTGTAAGGTATTTTGAACATTCTTTGGCATTGCCCTTTTTTGGGATTGGAATGAAAACAGACCTTTTCCAATCCTGTAGCCATTGCTGAGTTTTCCAAATTTCCTGACATATTGAATGCAGCACTTTAACAGCATCATCTTTTAGGATTTGAAATAGTTCAGCTGGAATTCCATCACTTCCACTAGCTTTGTTCATAGTAATGCTTCCTAAGGCCGACTTGACTTCACACTCTAGGATATCTGGCTCTAGGTGAGTGATCACATCATGTGTTATCCAAGTCATTAAGACCTTTTTTGTGTAGACATCCCATAAATGTCTGAGACATTTTTTGGCAATCCCAAGCAAAGAACTCTTGATTCAATGAGCCAAAGAAATGGAAAGAGATCCATGGTATACAGGTGGGTAGTAATGAACTGGGTGTGGAGCTGGTTTCTGAGAATCTGGCATCCTACTGATTTGCTCTCAGAATTTGCTATGCCTCACTCCCAGCTATTTCTGATCTGTGTAGCAGAGCTGAATTCTGCCTACAGTTTAGATTATAGAGAAAATAAGTGATATCAATTCATTTCAATATAGGATTGCTTTTTTTTCTTTCTTCCAGAGAGAGTCAAGCTTCCTAGGAATATGGCACTGATACATAAAATTTTTCCAAAGGAGCCTACTATTTTGTAAGTGTTCAATAAATATTAAAAACAGGAGTAACCTAATGACCTAATGTACAATCCTATAGAGTCCTTCAACTTAAGGAGCTGATAATTCTCATAAATTGAAATGTCAGCTATGTAATAGTTTAATACCATAGCAAGGACCCAAACTAGTAAGCAGAAGGCCTATGTTCTCATCCTAGCTCTGCTACTGAAAGCTCTATAAATGCAGACAAGTCACAAACTTTTCAATAGCCAATGTACCTACTTATGAATCCCTAATTTCTCAGATTTACTGTAATAATCCGACAATGTTCTTTTAAAATTGGAAGGCCCTATAAATTGAACATCTGTGTAAGATGTGATGGTATTCTCATATCTTAGTTAACATGACTTCATAGATATAACTTAATAAACTGTATAATAATTAAATATTTATTGAATATAGCACTCATTTTAACTCTTAATCCAACTTAGAAAATATTACTTTGAGTCATCATCATGGGTAAAGAATTCACAAGGCAGATATTCCTCATCCTCAAAGTAGTCATAATCTAACACAGGTGACAGACCCAGCTATAACCACTCATTTATTTGGCAAATATTTGCTGAATTCCTACTAGATGACAGGCACAAATACGAAAAGGTGCTGTACCATGACATCAAGGAGCTTGTATTTCAGTAAGAAAGGGAAACTTCTTTTTTTTAATCTGTGAATTATTCTGTACGATACATGAATGCTTTAATGGAAGTGTGCATAACAGTTTAAGAGTAGAAGTGGGAAGGGAACAATGGGGACGACAAGAAGGTACTAAAATATGACGACTAGTACAATTGATGAAGAGCTCAAGATAAAATTTATGTTAAAAGCCCGCTTTTGTGACCTTTTCCAAGTTACGTGGTTCCTCTATTAGTTTCTATATAGGTAAAATGGGCGGGGGGAACGTATTATCTTCCTCACAGGGCTTCTTTGTGAAATAAATGAGACGATGCAGAAAATAGTATCACACCTAGTGCATGATAAGTGCTTAACAAATGTTTAATTATTGTTATCACATTTATGTCCCATCTTTATTCTCTCTGAATGCCTAATAAAATGTTAAACACGGAAGAGGAGCCAAGATGGCGGAGGAGTAGGACGGGGAGAACACTTTCTCCCCCACAAATTCAGCAAAAGAGCATTTAAACGTCGAGTAAATTCCACAAAACAACTTCTGAATGCCGGCAGAGGACATCAGGCACCCAGAAAAGCAACCCAACTCTTCGAAAGGAGGTAGGAAAAAATATTAAAAACAAAAAAAAAAGAGACAAAAGAGGGAGGGACGGAGTTCCGTCCCGGGAAGGGAATCTTAAAAAGAGAGAAGTTTCCAAACATCAGGAAACCTTCTCACTGCCGAATCTGTGCCGAGCTTTGGAAGCACAGAGGGCAACATAACAGGGAGAAAAAATAAATAAACAATTTAAAACTCGCAGATTGCGAGCCCTACAGTAACTCCCCCAGCAGAGAAGCAGCGCAGACGCCTGCATCCGCCATTAGCAAACCGGGGCCGGGCAGGGAGGCGCGCCGTGGGCTGCATCGCTGAGAGTAAGAATCTGGCCTGAATACCCTGAGCGCTATCTGAGCGAAATAATTTGGGCTAGCAAACCAGACTGTGGGATACCTACCACGCGAAAAGCCAGCCCTAACCTAAGACCGCCAGGCCCGCGCACGA
>NW_011488987.1:250734-251821 GCF_000754665.1 Bison bison bison
TTTATAATTTTCGCGACCTTGTTTGTTTTTGTTTGTTCGTTTTTTCTCTCTTTCTTTTCCTTCTTCTTTTCTTTAACATCGTATTTTTGAAATTCCAAACCCTACTCTAGATTTTTAATTTTCGCTTTCTGGTATTAGTTATCAATTTTGTACCTGTACTTTCTTTATAATTTTCGCGACCTTGTTTGTTTTTGTTTGTTCGTTCCTTCTCTCTTTCTTTTCCTTCTTCTTTTCTTTAACGTCGTATTTTTGAAATTCCAAACTCTACTCTAGATTTTTAATTTTTGCTTTTATGTATTTGTTACCAATTTTGTACCTTTAAGGACCCAATCTTCAGGACCCATTTTTCACTAGGGAGTGAGATTACTGGCTTGACTGCTCTCTCTTCCTTTGGACCCTCCTTTTTCTCCACCAGGTCGCCTGTGTCTCCTCCCTAACCCCTCTCTACTCTACCCAACTCTGTGAATTTCTGTGTATTCCAGACGGTGGAGAACACTTAGGGAACTGATTACTGGCTGGATCTGTCTCCCTCCTTTTCATTCCCCCCTTTTATCCTTCCGGCCACCTCTGTTGCCTTCCTCCTTCTTCTCTTCTCTGTATAACCCCGTGAACATCTCTGAGTGGTCCAGTTGTGGAGTGCACATAAGGAAGTGACTACTGGCTAGCCCACTCTCTCCACTATTGATTCACCTCATCTCATTTGGGTCACCTCTAACTCCCTCCTCCCTCTTCTCTTCTCCATGTAACCCTGTGAACCTCTCTGAGTGACCCTCACTGTAGAGAAACTTATCATCTTTAATGTAGATGTTTTATCAATGGTGTTGTATAGAAGGAGAAGTTTTGAAACTACTGTAAAAATAAGACCGATAATCGGAAGAAGGAGACTTAAGTCCAAACCCTGACTCCAGGGAACTCCTGACTCCAAGGAACATTCATTGACAGGAGCTCATCAGATGCCTCCATACCGACACTGAAACCAAGCACCACACAAGGGCCAATAAGTTCCAGGGCAAGACATACCAAGCAAATTCTCCAGCAACAAAGGAACACAGCCCTGAGCTTCAAGATACAGGCTGCCCAAAGTCTC
>NW_011488988.1:0-976 GCF_000754665.1 Bison bison bison
CATTGGAGAAGGAAATGGCAACCCAGTACAGTGTTCTTGCCTGGATAATCCCAGGGACAGGGGAGCCTGGTGGGCTTCTGTCCATGGGGTCGCACAGACTCAAACATGACTGAAGCGACTTAGCAGCAGCAGCAGCAGAGGCATACTGTCTTGATGACTGTGGCTTTGTAGTAGAGCCTGAAGTCAGGCAGGTTGATTTTTCCAGTTCCATTCTTCTTTCTCAAGATTGTTTTGGCAATTTGAGGTTTTTTGTATTGCCATACAAATTGTGAAATTATTTGTTCTAGCTCTGTGAAGAGTACCATTGGTAACTTGATAGGATTGCATTGAATCTATAAATTGCTTTGGGTAGTATACTCATTTTCACTATAATGATTCTAACACCATACACAAAAATAAACTCAAAATGGATTAAAGATCTAAACGTAAGACCAGAAACTATAAAACTCCTAGAGGAGAACATAGGGAAAACACTCTCCGACATACATCACGGCAGGGTCCTCTATGACCCATCTCCCAGTATATTGGAAATAAAAGAAAAAATAAACAAATGGGACCTAATTAAACTCAAAAGCTTCTGCACAACAAAGGAAACTATAAGCAAGGTGAAAAGACAGCCTTCAGAACGGAAGAAAATAATAGCAAATGAAGCAACTGACAAACAACTAATCTCAAAAATATACAAGCAACTCCTACAGCTCAATTCCAGAAAAATAAATGACCCAATCAAAAAATGGGCCAAAGAACTAAACAGACACTTCTCCAAAGAAGACATACAGATGGCTAAGAAACACATGAAAAGATGCTCAACATTACTGATTATTAGAGGAATGAAAATCAAACCCACTATGAGGTACCATTTCTCGCCAGTCAGAATGGCTGCGATCCAAAAGTCTACAATCAATAAATGCTGGAGAAGGTGTGGAGAAAATGGAACCCTCTTACACTGTTGGTGAAAATGCAAACTAGTACAGCC
>NW_011488988.1:5109-5634 GCF_000754665.1 Bison bison bison
TTATCTATTTCTATTTTATGCATAGTAGTGTGTGTGTGTGTGTGTGTGTATATATATATATATATATATATTCCAATCTCCTAATTTATCCCTCCCCCCATGTTTCCCTTTTGGTAACTGTAAGTTTGATTTTCAGACCTGGGAGTTGGTTCCTATTTTGTAAATAAACTTATTTTTATTAGATTCCACTGTTAAGTGATACCATACGGTATTTGTTTTTCTCTCTCGGAGTTACTTCATGTAGTATGAAAATTTCTAGGTCCATCCATGTTGCTGCAAATGGCATTATTTCATTCTTTTTATTGCTGAGTATTACTCCATTTGTTCAAGCTGGTTTTAGAAAAGGTAGAGGAACCAGAGATCAAATTTCCAACATCTGCTGGATCATTGAAAGCAAGAGAGTTCCAGAAAAACATCTATTTCTGCTTCATTGACTATGCCAAAGCCTTTGACTGTGTGGATCACAATAAACTGTGGAAAATTCTGAAAGAGATGGGAATACCAGACCACCTGACCTGCCTCTTG
>NW_011488989.1:0-252 GCF_000754665.1 Bison bison bison
CAAGCCAGGTGGCAGCTGAGACCAAATTTCCCAGCTTAAATGCTCAGAGACGCCCGCTCAGAGATGAAAGGGCCGCCTGTGGGCCACCCACGGTCTGCAAGCTGCCACCTGCCCAGTGGGCATGCACACAGGTGCTTGGACAAAGCACTGGGTGTTGTCCACCCAGCCCGGCCTCCCCACGGGCCTGCCTGGGTGTGCCCACCAGCTCCTTGGGACCCCTCCTGCTCTAGACACGAGATCGGAAGAGCACAC
>NW_011488989.1:352-1584 GCF_000754665.1 Bison bison bison
GGGATGTAGAGCCAATCTTGGGCCAGGCAAGGCCCAAACCTTCCAGATGTTCCCTGGGGCTTCTTTTCTAGGAACTGTCCACAGCCCTTCCAAGGCCTAGGGATGCAGCCTCCCTCTGGGAGGTGGGGGGCTCCTGCAGCTCCTGCCTGGAGTGGCCCCTGGCACCAAGCAGAGAGGTCTGCTGGCTCGAGTCTGCAGCAGCTGAGACCAGGGAGGGCTCCCGAGGCCCCACAGTGAGCGGGCATGCAGGTTGGGGGCGCCCAGCGCTCAGGGGGCTCTTACCTTGCGCGTCACAGGAGCTGTGCTGGCCCACGATGCCTGTGTCATTCTCTTTGTCCGCCGGCCACTTGTAGATGAACATGGACGTGTGGGAAGAGCCCGCATCCAGGACGATGCCATACTGCGGGTGGGGTGGGGGTCAGCCTTAGGAGTGGGGCAGGGTGTGAAGCCATGCCCTGTGGCTCTCTCAGCTATCTGGCCCACCCTGCCCGACCCTGTGTCCAGACTGGAAGCTTCAGAATGAAGTTCTGAGGCTCCGAGAAGGCCAGGGACAACCGCTGGGACATGGCTTGGTGGGCAGAGATGGGGGTGGAGGTGGAGGGCCATCGGCCATGCCACCGCTGACTGCAGGAGCCTCCTGAGGGGCTCGAGCAGAGTCAGGGGTCGGGGGCCACCCTGGGAGCCCTGGCGGGGGGCCTGAGGTCCTCAGGCTGCAGCAAGAGCCCCTCAGACCGGCCCTTCCTTCCCACTCTCTGTCCTGTCTCTCTGATCTCTGTCCCATCTGAGGATGTGAAATAGAGGCCCCAGGGAAGCCAGGACCAAGGCTGATCACTGGCCAATGAGCAGAGGCCCCGTCCCTGGGCCTCAAGGGCAGGGCCAGGGGGCGCTGTTGTGCAGAGCTGCTGGAACACCGCAGGGGCCTTTCCTGCACGTCGGAAGATGATAGCACCCAGCTTGCCAGAGCCACTTTCCCCGCACCTGCCCCAGGGGCCTGCATTTCAGCAAGGGGAGCCTGCTGGGGAGCCTGCTGGAGTCCCTGTACCAGAGCCAGCCAACAGCCCGCCGGGCCCCACCCCAGCCGGGGGTCTCCCCTGGCAACAGCTCATTCACCCTGAACCTGCATTCCCGGTGCCTGGGGCTCCAAGCACCCGCTGTCTACCCGGGCACCAGACTGGCCCTCAGTGCAGTAGAGGGTTAAGGGAGCCCAGGCTCCCGGAGGTCGATTCTGGCGA